>NC_088220.1:4394449-4440679 GCF_036934945.1 Oncorhynchus masou masou
GTGTTGTAGTAACTGAGTAGTAGTAGTAGTAGTAGTAGTAACAGTAAACCCTACCTGTATACTAGGGGAGGTCTGTAGTGTTGTAGTAACTGGGTAGTAGTAGTAGTAGTAGTAGTAACAGTAACCCCTACCTGTATACTAGGGGAGGTCTGTAGTGTTGTAGTAACTGGGTAGTAGTAGTAGCAGTAGTAGTAGTAGTAACAGTAACCCCGACCTGTATACTAGGGGAGGTCTGTAGTGTTGTAGTAACTGGGTAGTAGTAGTAGTAGTAACAGTAACCCCTACCTGTATACTAGGGGAGGTCTGTAGTGTTGTAGTAACTGGGTAGTAGTAGTAGTAGTAGTAGTAGTAACAGTAACCCCTACCTGTATACTAGGGGAGGTCTGTAGTGTTGTAGTAACTGGGTTGTAGTAGTAGTAGTAGTAGTAGTAGTAACAGTAACCCCTACCTGTATACTAGGGGAGGTCTGTAGTGTTGTAGTAACTGGGTAGTAGTAGTAGTAGTAGTAACAGTAACCCCTACCTGTATACTAGGGGAGGTCTGTAGTGTTGTAGTAACTGGGTAGTAGTAGTAGTAGTAGTAGTAACAGTAACCCCTACCTGTATACTAGGGGAGGTCTGTAGTGTTGTAGTAACTGAGTAGTAGTAGTAGTAGTAGTAGTAACAGTAAACCCTACCTGTATACTAGGGGAGGTCTGTAGTGTTGTAGTAACTGGGTAGTAGTAGTAGTAGTAGTAGTAACAGTAACCCCTACCTGTATACTAGGGGAGGTCTGTAGTGTTGTAGTAACTGGGTTGCTGTCCCGAGGATATGGACCAGGCCTGGAGCTGCTGAGGACCAGGGAGGGGGATGTGAGGACTCTCTCCCCAGATCCCTCTCCCCTGCTGGGGCTGTCCCTCACCCCCTGGCCTCTCTGGAGGTCCCCATGGGCCGTGGCAGCCATGTTGGATAACTCTTCCTCCCTCCGCCACTCATCCTCTTCATCACCCGTCTCCATGGCGATAGAGAGGCAACCAATAGTGTCCGAGGGGTGGGGAGTCTGTCTGTGTTTCTCCAGCCTGCTCCTATCAGAAGGCTGTCCTTGTCCTAATCCCTCCCCTTCCCCCCTCTCTGATAGGCTGAAGACCTGATGAATGCGGGGGGAGTGGTCTGAAGGGGGAGGGATGGGGTGAGGAGGGGGGGAGGGACGGGGCCTGGGGGGATGAGGTGGGAGAGTCTGGTGGTTGGATTGAGGCCTGGGCTGGGGCTGGGAGGGAGAGGGCCAGGGGCCAGACTGGAGAGAACCATACTGTCTAGCCCAGCTCCGAGGTACCCCCCCTCCTACCCCGGCCACTCCTGCTGCCCCCCCGGCCCTGGCCCCACTTGTGGGGAAACCCACCCTCTTGGACATAATGTTGATGGGGGGGCCGGGGGGTGAGGAGGAGGGGGGTGAGGAGAAGGAGGGGGAAGAGGAGAGGGAGGGGGTTTTATAGTGAGGAAGTGACAAGGTACCCAATCTGGAGTGGAGCTGGAGAGGGGAGGAGACAGAACTGTTACTCCTGTGCTGTGATTGGTTAAGCAGAGTTTGATGGACATGTGCAGGCAGCTCAGAGTCAGAAGGGAGGGGCTTAACAGTGGGCCGGGAACTAGAGGCGGAGCCTAGAGAGTAAATCCCAGTCAGGATGACATCATTGTTGTTGTTGACAGAGCTAAGCGGAGAGGAAGAAGAAGAGGAGGAAGAGGAAGGGAGGAGATGGGAGGAGCCTCTCTGGATGTTCCGAGCCGCCGCCATCTCTGCTGTCAGCATGGCGCCCGCGACTAAAGCCCCGCCTGCTAGTGTGTGATTGGACAGAGCTACCCCAGCCACGCCGTGATTGGACAGAGCTCCACCAACCATGCTGTGATTCGATAAGGAGTGGGATACGCCCGCATTCTGGTCATTCCTCGAGGCCAGCTTCCGTCTCTTGTTCCCCACCCAGGTCTGGAGAGACAGACACATAGTTAACACTACCACTGCTACAACATCACCCAGGTCTGGAGAGACAGACAGACACATAGTTAACACTACCACTGCTACAACATCACCCAGGTCTGGAGAGAGACAGACACATAGTTAACACTACCACTGCTACAACATCACCCAGGTCTGGAGAGAGACAGACACATAGTTAACACTACCACTGCTACAACATCACCCAGGTCTGGAGAGACAGACACATAGTTAACACTACCACTGCTACAACATCACCCAGGTCTGGAGAGACAGACAGACACATAGTTAACACTACCACTGCTACAACATCACCCAGGTCTGGAGAGACAGACACATAGTTAACACTACCACTGCTACAACATCACCCATGTCTGGAGAGAGACAGACAGACACATAGTTAACACTACCACTGCTACAACATCACCCAGGTCTGGAGAGACAGACAGACACATAGTTAACACTACCACTGCTACAACATCACCCAGGTCTGGAGAGACAGACACATAGTTAACACTACCACTGCTACAACATCACCCAGGTCTGGAGAGAGACAGACACATAGTTAACACTACCACTGCTACAACATCACCCAGGTCTGGAGAGACAGACACATAGTTAACACTACCACTGCTACAACATCACCCAGGTCTGGAGAGAGACAGACACATAGTTAACACTACCACTGCTACAACATCACCCAGGTCTGGAGAGAGACAGACACATAGTTAACACTACCACTGCTACAACATCACCCAGGTCTGGAGAGACAGACACATAGTTAACACTACCACTGCTACAACATCACCCAGGTCTGGAGAGAGACAGACAGACACATAGTTAACACTACCACTGCTACAACATCACCCAGGTCTGGAGAGACAGACAGACACATAGTTAACACTACCACTGCTACAACATCACCCAGGTCTGGAGAGAGACAGACACATAGTTAACACTACCACTGCTACAACATCACCCAGGTCTGGAGAGACAGACACATAGTTAACACTACCACTGCTACAACATCACCCAGGTCTGGAGAGAGACAGACACATAGTTAACACTACCACTGCTACAACATCACCCAGGTCTGGAGAGAGACAGACACATAGTTAACACTACCACTGCTACAACATCACCCAGGTCTGGAGAGAGACAGACACATAGTTAACACTACCACTGCTACAACATCACCCAGGTCTGGAGAGAGACAGACACATAGTTAACACTACCACTGCTACAACATCACCCAGGTCTGGAGAGAGACAGACACATAGTTAACACTACCACTGCTACAACATCACCCAGGTCTGGAGAGACAGACACATAGTTAACACTACCACTGCTACAACATCACCCAGGTCTGGAGAGACAGACAGACACATAGTTAACACTACCACTGCTACAACATCACCCAGGTCTGGAGAGACAGACAGACACATAGTTAACACTACCACTGCTACAACATCACCCAGGTCTGGAGAGACAGACAGACACATAGTTAACACTACCACTGCTACAACATCACCCAGGTCTGGAGAGACAGACAGACACATAGTTAACACTACCACTGTTACAACATCACCCAGGTCTGGAGAGAGACAGACACATAGTTAACACTACCACTGTTACAACATCACCCAGGTCTGGAGAGAGACAGACACATAGTTAACACTACCACTGCTACAACATCACCCAGGTCTGGAGAGAGACAGACACATAGTTAACACTACCACTGCTACAACATCACCCAGGTCTGGAGAGACAGACACATAGTTAACACTACCACTGCTACAACATCACCCAGGTCTGGAGAGAGACAGACACATAGTTAACACTACCACTGCTACAACATCACCCAGGTCTGGAGAGACAGACAGACACATAGTTAACACTACCACTGCTACAACATCACGCAGGTCTGGAGAGAGACAGACACATAGTTAACACTACCACTGCTACAACATCACCCAGGTCTGGAGAGAGACAGACACATAGTTAACACTACCACTGCTACAACATCACCCAGGTCTGGAGAGACAGACACATAGTTAACACTACCACTGCTACAACATCACCCAGGTCTGGAGAGAGACAGACACATAGTTAACACTACCACTGCTACAACATCACCCAGGTCTGGAGAGAGACAGACACATAGTTAACACTACCACTGCTACAACATCACCCAGGTCTGGAGAGAGACAGACACATAGTTAACACTACCACTGCTACAACATCACCCAGGTCTGGAGAGAGACAGACACATAGTTAACACTACCACTGCTACAACATCACCCAGGTCTGGAGAGAGACAGACACATAGTTAACACTACCACTGTTACAACATCACCCAGGTCTGGAGAGAGACAGACACATAGTTAACACTACCACTGCTACAACATCACCCAGGTCTGGAGAGAGACAGACACATAGTTAACACTACCACTGCTACAACATCACCCAGGTCTGGAGAGACAGACACATAGTTAACACTACCACTGCTACAACATCACCCAGGTCTGGAGAGACAGACAGACACATAGAGACAGACACATAGTTAACACTACCACTGCTACAACATCACCCAGGTCTGGAGAGACAGACAGACACATAGTTAACACTACCACTGCTACAACATCACCCAGGTCTGGAGAGAGACAGACACATAGTTAACACTACCACTGCTACAACATCACCCAGGTCTGGAGAGAGACAGACACATAGTTAACACTACCACTGCTACAACATCACCCAGGTCTGGAGAGACAGACACATAGTTAACACTACCACTGCTACAACATCACCCAGGTCTGGAGAGAGACAGACAGACACATAGTTAACACTACCACTGCTACAACATCACCCAGGTCTGGAGAGACAGACAGACACATAGTTAACACTACCACTGCTACAACATCACCCAGGTCTGGAGAGAGACAGACACATAGTTAACACTACCACTGCTACAACATCACCCAGGTCTGGAGAGAGACAGACACATAGTTAACACTACCACTGCTACAACATCACCCAGGTCTGGTCTGAGAGACAGACACATAGTTAACACTACCACTGCTACAACATCACCCAGGTCTGGAGAGAGACAGACACATAGTTAACACTACCACTGCTACAACATCACCCAGGTCTGGAGAGAGACAGACACATAGTTAACACTACCACTGCTACAACATCACCCAGGTCTGGAGAGAGACAGACACATAGTTAACACTACCACTGCTACAACATCACCCAGGTCTGGAGAGAGACAGACACATAGTTAACACTACCACTGCTACAACATCACCCAGGTCTGGAGAGAGACAGACACATAGTTAACACTACCACTGTTACAACATCACCCAGGTCTGGAGAGAGACAGACACATAGTTAACACTACCACTGCTACAACATCACCCAGGTCTGGAGAGACAGACACATAGTTAACACTACCACTGCTACAACATCACCCAGGTCTGGAGAGACAGACACATAGTTAACACTACCACTGCTACAACATCACCCAGGTCTGGAGAGACAGACACATAGTTAACACTACCACTGCTACAACATCACCCAGGTCTGGAGAGACAGACAGACACATAGTTAACACTACCACTGCTACAACATCACCCAGGTCTGGAGAGAGACAGACACATAGTTAACACTACCACTGCTACAACATCACCCAGGTCTGGAGAGAGACAGACACATAGTTAACACTACCACTGCTACAACATCACCCAGGTCTGGAGAGAGACAGACACATAGTTAACACTACCACTGCTACAACATCACCCAGGTCTGGAGAGACAGACACATAGTTAACACTACCACTGCTACAACATCACCCAGGTCTGGAGAGAGACAGACAGACACATAGTTAACACTACCACTGCTACAACATCACCCAGGTCTGGAGAGACAGACAGACACATAGTTAACACTACCACTGCTACAACATCACCCAGGTCTGGAGAGAGACAGACACATAGTTAACACTACCACTGCTACAACATCACCCAGGTCTGGAGAGAGACAGACACATAGTTAACACTACCACTGCTACAACATCACCCAGGTCTGGAGAGACAGACACATAGTTAACACTACCACTGCTACAACATCACCCAGGTCTGGAGAGAGACAGACACATAGTTAACACTACCACTGCTACAACATCACCCAGGTCTGGAGAGAGACAGACACATAGTTAACACTACCACTGCTACAACATCACCCAGGTCTGGAGAGAGACAGACACATAGTTAACACTACCACTGCTACAACATCACCCAGGTCTGGAGAGAGACAGACACATAGTTAACACTACCACTGCTACAACATCACCCAGGTCTGGAGAGACAGACAGACACATAGTTAACACTACCACTGTTACAACATCACCCAGGTCTGGAGAGAGACAGACACATAGTTAACACTACCACTGTTACAACATCACCCAGGTCTGGAGAGAGACAGACACATAGTTAACACTACCACTGCTACAACATCACCCAGGTCTGGAGAGACAGACAGACACATAGTTAACACTACCACTGCTACAACATCACCCAGGTCTGGAGAGACAGACAGACACATAGTTAACACTACCACTGCTACAACATCACCCAGGTCTGGAGAGACAGACAGACACATAGTTAACACTACCACTGCTACAACATCACCCAGGTCTGGAGAGACAGACAGACACATAGTTAACACTACCACTGTTACAACATCACCCAGGTCTGGAGAGAGACAGACACATAGTTAACACTACCACTGTTACAACATCACCCAGGTCTGGAGAGAGACAGACACATAGTTAACACTACCACTGCTACAACATCACCCAGGTCTGGAGAGAGACAGACACATAGTTAACACTACCACTGCTACAACATCACCCAGGTCTGGAGAGACAGACACATAGTTAACACTACCACTGCTACAACATCACCCAGGTCTGGAGAGAGACAGACACATAGTTAACACTACCACTGCTACAACATCACCCAGGTCTGGAGAGACAGACAGACACATAGTTAACACTACCACTGCTACAACATCACCCAGGTCTGGAGAGAGACAGACACATAGTTAACACTACCACTGCTACAACATCACCCAGGTCTGGAGAGAGACAGACACATAGTTAACACTACCACTGCTACAACATCACCCAGGTCTGGAGAGACAGACACATAGTTAACACTACCACTGCTACAACATCACCCAGGTCTGGAGAGAGACAGACACATAGTTAACACTACCACTGCTACAACATCACCCAGGTCTGGAGAGAGACAGACACATAGTTAACACTACCACTGCTACAACATCACCCAGGTCTGGAGAGAGACAGACACATAGTTAACACTACCACTGCTACAACATCACCCAGGTCTGGAGAGAGACAGACACATAGTTAACACTACCACTGCTACAACATCACCCAGGTCTGGAGAGACAGACACATAGTTAACACTACCACTGCTACAACATCACCCAGGTCTGGAGAGACAGACAGACACATAGTAACACTACCACTGCTACAACATCACCCAGGTCTGGAGAGACAGACAGACACATAGTTAACACTACCACTGCTACAACATCACCCAGGTCTGGAGAGACAGACAGACACATAGTTAACACTACCACTGCTACAACATCACCCAGGTCTGGAGAGACAGACAGACACATAGTTAACACTACCACTGCTACAACATCACCCAGGTCTGGAGAGACAGACAGACACATAGTTAACACTACCACTGCTACAACATCACCCAGGTCTGGAGAGACAGACAGACACATAGTTAACACTACCACTGCTACAACATCACCCAGGTCTGGAGAGACAGACAGACACATAGTTAACACTACCACTGTTACAACATCACCCAGGTCTGGAGAGAGACAGACACATAGTTAACACTACCACTGTTACAACATCACCCAGGTCTGGAGAGAGACAGACACATAGTTAACACTACCACTGCTACAACATCACCCAGGTCTGGAGAGAGACAGACACATAGTTAACACTACCACTGCTACAACATCACCCAGGTCTGGAGAGACAGACAGACACATGGTAGTAGTAGTAGTAGTAGTTTAGTAGTAGTAGTACTACTATAGTAGTAGTAGTAGTACTATGGTAGTAGTAGTAGTAGTAGTAGTAGTAGCAGCAGTAGTAACAGTAACAGTAGTAGTAGTAGTAGTAGTAGTACTATAGCAGTAGTAGTACTATGGTAGTAGTAATACTATAGTAGTACTATGGTAGTAGTAGTACTATTATAGTAGTACCAGTAGTAGTATTAGTAGCAGTAGTAACAGTAACAGTAGTAGTAGTAGTAGTACTATAGTAGTACTATGGTAGTGGTAGTACTATTATAGTAGTATCAGTAGTAGTATTAGTAGTAGTAACAGTAACAGTAACAGTAGTAGCAGTAGTAACAGTAGTAGTAGTATTAGTAGCAGTAGTAACAGTAGTAGTATTAGTAGTAGTAACAGTAACAGTAACAGTAGTAGCAGTAGTAACAGTAGTAGTAGTATTAGTAGCAGTAGTAACAGTAGTAGTATTAGTAGTAGTTTTGTTAACTATGTGTCTCTCTCCAGAACTGGGTGATGTTATTGTAGTAGTATTAGTAGTGTTAACTATGTGTCTCTCTCCAGAACTGGGTGATGTTATTGTAGTAGTATTAGTAGTGTTAACTATGTGTCTCTCTCCAGAACTGGGTGATGTTATTGTAGTAGTATTAGTAGTGTTAACTATGTGTCTCTCTCCAGAACTGGGTGATGTTATTGTAGTAGTATTAGTAGTGTTAACTATGTGTCTCTCTCCAGAACTGGGTGATGTTATTGTAGTAGTATTAGTAGTGTTAACTATGTGTCTCTCTCCAGAACTGGGTGATGTTATTGTAGTAGTATTAGTAGTGTTAACTATGTGTCTCTCTCCAGAACTGGGTGATGTTATTGTAGTAGTATTAGTAGTGTTAACTATGTGTCTCTCTCCAGAACTGGGTGATGTTGTTGTATTAGTAGTGTTAACTATGTGTCTGTCTGTCCCGCTCCAGAATTGGGTGATGTTGTTGTAGTAGTAATAGTAGTAGTAATTTTGTTAACTATGTGTCTCTCTCCAGACTGAGTGAGGGTAAATGGTTGGCATGTTCTCTGCTATCTACCCACTGGCCACACACTGGTTGAATCAACATTGTTTCCATGTCATTTCAACTAAATAAGGTTGAACCAACGTGGATTAGACATTGAATTGTCGTGTGTGCCCATTGGGTACTTAATGTTTTAATGATTCATCTGGGTGGAAGGAACGTCACGTGAAAATATATTTCACTTGAGGAAGGTTATTTGGCATTTTCTTAGGATCCCCATTAGCTGTTGCAAAAGCAGCAGCTACTCTTCCTGGGGTCCACACAAAACATGACATAATACAGAACATTAATAGACAAGAGCAGCTCAAGGACAGAACTGCATACATTTAAAAAAGGCACACATAGCCTACATATCAATACATACACACAAACTATCTAGGTCAAATAGGGGAGAGGCGTTGTGCCGTGAGGTGTTACTTTATCTGTTTTTTGAAACCAGGTTTGCTGTTTATTTGAGCAATATGGGATGGAAGGAAGTTCCATGCAATAAAGGGTTTTATATAATACTATATACTTGGTTGGATCTGCTCTGGATTTGGGGACTATGAAAAGACCCCTGGTGACATGTCTGGTGGGGTAAGTGTGTGTGTGTCAGAGCTGTGTTGGGATCAAATCAAAGTTTATTTGTCACGTGCCCCGAATACAACCTTACAGTGAAATGCTTACTTACAGGCTCTAACCAATGGTGCAGGGGAAAAAGGTGTGTGTGTGTGTAACAGTATAATTTTAGACCGTCCCCTCGCCCCTAACTAAGATAGCCGTTTCACATCCGTTACATGTGTAGGTAAGTAAAGAAATAAAACAACAGTAAAAAGACATTTGAAATAAGAGTAGCAAGGCTATATACAGACACCTGTTAGTCAGGCTGATTGAGGTAGTATGTACATGTAGGTATCGTTATTTTCAACACACGTTATCTCCAACACATGAATGTTTCTTATAAAAAAGAAGAATTGATGCAGTCAGTCTCTCCTCAACTCTGAGCCAAGAGAGACAGGAATGTATAGTATTTATATCAGCCCTCTGATTACAATGAAGAGCAGAACGTTCCGCTCTGCTCTGGGCCAGCTGCAGCTTAACTAGGTCTTTCCTTGCAGCACTTGATCATATGACTGGACAATAATCAAGATGAGACCAAACTAGAGCCTGCAGAACTTGCTTTTTGGACTGTGGTGTCAAAAAAAAAAAGCAGAGCATCTTTTTATTACGGCCAGATCTCTCCCCATCTTTACAACCATTGAATCTATATGTTTTGACCATGACAGTTTACAATCTAAGGTAACGTCAAGTAATTTAGTCTCCTCAATTTATTCAACAGCCACACCATTCATTACCAGATTCAGCTGAGGTCTAGAACTTAGGGAATTGTTTGTACCAAATACAATGCTTAGTTTTAGAGATGTTGAGGACCAGTTTATTACTGGCCACCCATTCCAAAACAGACTGGAACTCTTTAAGGGTTTCAGTGACTTCATTAGCTGTGGTTGGTGATGTGTATATGGTTGAATCATCAGCATACATGGACACACATGCTTTGTTTAATGCCAGTGGCAGGTCATTGGTAACAATAGAAAAGAGTAGAGGGCCTAGAGAGCTGCCCTGCGGTACACCAAACTTTACATGTTTGACATTAGAGAAGCTTCCCATTAATGAAAACCCTCTGAGTTCTATTAGATAGATTTCTATATCGTAGATTTAGAGCTGAGATTGAAAAGCCATAAGACATGTTTTTTTCAACAACAGGTTCTGGTCAATAATATCAAAATCTAACAGTACCGCTCCCACAATAGTCTTATTATCAATTCCTTTCAACCAATCATCAGTCATTTGTGTCAGTGCAGTACATGTTGAGTCACCTTCTCTATAAGCATTCTGAAAGTCTGTTGTTCATTTGTTTACAGAGAAATAGCATTGTATTTGTTCCCCAAAAATTCCATCAGTTTGCTAAGAGCTGGCAGCAAGCTTAAAGGTCTGCTGTTAGAACCAGTAACGGCCGCTTTACCACTCTTGGGCAGCGGAATTACTTTGGTTTCCGTCCAGCCCTGAGGACAAAGACTTTCCTCTAGGCTCAGATTAAAAATATGACAGATGGGAGTGGCTATAGAGAGTCAGCTACCATCCTCAGTAGCTTTCCATCTAAATTGACAATGCCAGGAGGTTTGTCATTATTGATCGATAACGATTTTTCCACCTCTCCCACACTAACTTTACAAAATTCAAACATGACCTGCTTTTCTTTCATTATTTGTTTTTAAATCCATGAATACAATTTCTCACTGTTCGTTGTTGGCATTTCCTGCCTAAGTTTTCCCACTTTGACAATGAAGTAATCATTAAAATAACTGCCAAATGGTTTTGTGATGAATAAGCCATCTGATTGGATGAAAGATGGAGTGGAATTTGTCTTTCTGTCCATAATTTCATTGAAAGAACTCCATCATTATTTATATCATTGATCTTGGCTTCATAATACAGTTTCTTCTTTTTATTGAGTTTAGTCTCATAACTTCTCAGTTTGCAGTAATTAAGTCAGTCAGCTCCTCATTAATCACATCAGAGAAACAAATATTTTAAACATCATCCTGTCACGCCCTGGTCTATATTTATTATGTTTATCTTCATTTATTGGGTCAGGCCAGGGTGTGACATGGGTTTATTTGTGGTGTGTTTCGTCTTGGGGTTGTGTGGGGTGTATAGCATAGTCTATGGCTGCCTGAGGCGGTTCTCAATCAGAGTCAGGTGATTATCGTTGTCTCTGATTGGGAACCATATTTAGGTAGCCATATTCTTTGTGTGTTTCGTGGGTGATTGTCCTTAGTGTCCTTGTTCCTGTCGCTGTGTTAGTTTACATAAGTATAGGCTGTTTCGGTTTTCGTTACGTTCATTACGTTCTTGTTTTTGTAGTATTTGTATTTAGATTCGTGTTACGTTTTTTGATTAAACATGGATCGCAATCTACACGCTGCATTTTGGTCCGACTTTCCTTCGCCTGCAGAAAACCGTTACACCTCCACATAAGAGTCACAGCAAAATCTTTTGTATGATCTCTATATCCAGGCTTTCCTGGATATAGCCACTATATTGTGATTACTGCATCCAATGGGTACGGATACAGCTGTATAACAAAGTTCTACAGTATTAGTAAAAATGTGATCGATACATGTGGATCATCTTGTTCCTGTAGTGCTTGTAAACACCCTGGTAGGTTGATTAATAACCCGAACCAGATTACAGGCACTGGTTACAAGGAGAAGCTTCCTCTTGAGCAGACAGCTTGATGAAAATCAGTCAATATTCAGTAGTGTTAACTATGTGATGAATGGATCTGTCTCCAGACCCCCCCCCATTTGTTTTTACACCTCTGCTACTTGCTGTTTATTATCTATGCATAGTCACTTTACCCCTAGCTACATTAACAAATTACCTTGAATTACCTGTACCCCCGCACATGATCTCTGTACCCCCTGTATATAGCCTCATTATTGTTATTTTATTGTGTTACTTTTTATTATTTGGTAAATATTTTCTTAACTATTTCTTGAACTGCATTGTTAATTAAGGGCTAAGTAAGCATTTCACGGTAAGGTCTACACCTGATGTATTCAGCGCATGTGACAAATAAAGATTGATTTGATGTTAGTTGTAGTAGTGTTAACTATGTGTCTGTCTTTCTGACCTGGGTGATGATGTAGTAGTAGTAGCGTTAACTATGTGTCTCAGCTCATGGGTTACTGAATGTTTTTCTATTGATTGCCATAGTCCAATTGGCTGTAAAAAAAAAAATTTACATTGTTGATTTTTCAGATATCAAAATCTGGTTGTGGGCCGAAAAAGGTGTGGGAAACCTGCACTAGAGGATAACAGCTGATGGATAAATACCCTGCATTAGAGGATAACAGCTGATGGATAAATACCCTGCATTAGAGGATAACAGCTGATGGATAAATACCCTGCATTAGAGGATAACAGCTGATAGATAAATACCCTGCATTAGAGGATAACAGCTGATAGATAAATACCCTGCACTAGAGGATAACAGCTGATGGATAAATACCCTGCATTAGAGGATAACAGCTGATGGATAAATACCCTGCATTAGAGGATAACAGCTGATAGATAAATACCCTGCATTAGAGGATAACAGCTGACGGATAAATAATAATAGGATTGTATAGATAGATGTCATAGATCATACTGGCATCATGCTGAATGTATAGATATAGAGAATAGATCGTACCTAGTGCCTTAGAAAATCCATGACGCAGAGAACACAGAAAAAAAGTGGTCTCAAAGTAGCAAAAGCAGGCAAAACATTTGTGATTTTCTATGTCCTTACATACCCGCACCACACTGAAGTCCAGCTTGGTCTCCTGAGCACACTGAAGGATCAGCTGGAAGCAGCTCTTGCTCTGATTGGTCATCCCGTTGTCATAGTAGCTCTCCAGGACTCGCTGCTGCTCCAATGTGAACACAGACCGCAGGTTCATCTGACGGAGACACAGCATTGGTCAATAAACTATCCAATAAAAACAACAGACAACATTGAGTTCACTATGTAGACCTAAATTCACTGTGGACAAAACATTGACATTGACTGACCAGGTGAAAGCTACAATCCCTTATTGATGTCACTTCTTAAACCCACTTAAAATCAGTGTAGGAGAGGAGACAGGTTAAATCATGATTTTAAAGCCTTGAGACATAGAACACCTTCGTAAGATTGAGAAGCACACCGTTTTCCCTCAGAACAGCCTCAATTCATCTGGGGTTGGACTCTACAAGGTGTTGAAAGCATTCCACAGGGATGCTGGCCCATGTTGATTACAATCCTACCCATAGTTGTGTCAAGTTGGCTGGATGGCCTTTGGGTGGTGCACCATTCTTGATACACTCGGGAAACTGTTTATCGTGAAAAACCCAGCAACATTGCAGTTCTTGACGCAAACCGGTGCGCCTGGCACCTACTACCATACCCTACTGAAATACCCTATTTAAATATTTTGTCTTGTTCATTCACCCTGTGAATGTGACGATCCATGTCTCAAGACTTAAAAGTCCTTCTTTAACCCGTCTCCTCCCTTCATCTACACCGATATAAGTGAAAATACAAGTGACATCAAAAAGGGATCATAGCTTTCACCTTTTCGGGTCTCATGGAAGGAGCAGTTTTGTACACTCAGTGTGTATATAATAGGTATATTAGAATATAAAGGCTAACTCATAGTCCAGCTGGTCTGGTTTCTCTAGCCACTGTCTGTATGTATCCAAACAGTATTTAATAGATACACTACCCTTCAAAAGTTTGGGGTCACTTAGAAATTTCCTTGTTTTTGAAAGAAAAGCTAATTTTTTGTACATTAAAATAACATCAAATTGATAAGAAATACAGTGCAAAGAAAAAGCCATATATCAGACTGGCCAATAAAAAGATTCAGATGTAAAAAAGAACACAGACACTGGACAGAGGAACTCTGCCTAGAAGGCGATTATACCGGAGTCGCCTCTTCACTGTTGACGTTGAGACTAGTGTTTTGCAGGTACTATTTAATGAAGCTGCCTGTTGAGGACTTGTGAGGCGTCTGTTTCTCAAACTAGACACTAATGTACTTGTCCACTTGCTCAGTTGTGCACCGGGGCCTCCCACTCCTCTTTCTTTTCTGGTTAGGGCCAGTTTGCTCTGTTCTGTGAAGGGAGTAGTACACAGTGCTGTACGAGATCTTCAGTTTCTTGGCAATTTCTCATATGGAAAAGCCTTCATTTCTCAGAACAAGAATAGACTGATGAGTTTCAGAAGACAGTTCTTTGTTTCTGGCCATTTTGAGTCTGTAATTGAACCCACAAACGCTGATGCTCCTGACACTCAACTAGTCTAAAGAAACCCAGTTTTATTGCTTCTTTAATCAGAACAACAGTTTTCAGCTGTGCTAACATAATTGCAAAAGGGTTTTCCAATGATCAATTATACTTTTAAAATTATACACTTGGATTAGCTAACACAACATGCCATTGGAACACAGGAGTGATGGTTGTTGATAATGGGCCTATGTACTCCTATGAAAATATTTAATAGAAAACATAAAATCTGCAATTTCCAGCTACAATAGTCATTGACAACATTAACAATGTCTACACTGTATTTCTGATCAACTTGATGTTATTTTAAATGGACAAAAAAAAAAAACTTTCTTTCAAAAACAAGGACATTTCTAAGTGTCCCCAACCTATTGAATGGTAGTGTATATATTAGAATATAAAGGCTAACTCATAGTCCAGCTGGTCTGGTTTCTCTGGCCACAGTCTGTATGTATCCAAACAGTATATAATAGATAAATTAGGCAACGCGGAGTGCCTGGATACACCCGTTGGCCATAAATCACCAACCCCCGAGGTGCCTTATTGCTTATAAACTGGTTACCAATGTAATTAGAGCAGTAAAAATAAATGTTTTGTCATATCCATGGCATACGGTCTGATATACCACAGCTTTCAGCATTCAGGGCTTGAACCACCCAGTTTAGAATAGAATATAAAGGCTCATTGTCCAGGTTGTCTGGTAGTGGTTTCTCTACTTACCGTCTGCAGGCCTCGTTTCTCCTGCCATTCCTCCATACTGCTGCTACTGCAGGGGGGCAGATCAGCCATACAGCAGAACCACGAGCAGGGCCAGACCGGGGTGAGGTCTAGGCAGCAGGACCAGACCGGGGTGAGGTCTAGGCAGCAGGACCAGACCGGGGTGAGGTCTCGGCAGCAGGACCAGACCGGGGTGAGGTCTCGGCAGCAGGACCAGACCGGGGTGAGGTCTAGGCAGCAGGACCAGGCCGGGGTGAGGTCTAGGCAGCAGGACCAGACCGGGGTGAGTTCTAGGCAGCAGGACCAGACCGGGGTGAGGTCTAGGCAGCAGGACCAGACCGGGGTGAGGTCTAGGCAGCAGGACCAGACCGGGGTGAGGTCTAGGCAGCAGGACCAGACCTAGGCAGCAGGACCAGACCGGGGTGAGGTCTAGGCAGCAGGACCAGGCCGGGGTGAGGACTCGGCAGCAGGACCAGGCCGGGGTGAGGTCTAGGCAGCAGGACCAGGCCGGGGTGAGGTCTAGGCAGCAGGGCCAGACAGCAGATACCTCTGTGCGTCCGTCTGTCCGGGGGTTATGGTGATCTGGCTGCAGTACTGGTCATGCTAGCTCAGTCTCCTGGGCTGCAGGGTGCAGAGGCTGTGACATGGTTGCGGTGTCTTTGTCTCCCTGAGGTTCTGCAAGACACGAGTGTCATCAGTTAGAGTGGAATCAATGGAAACTTTATGAACCAGAACATCTCATTTCAGCTTTTCCATCTTAGACTGCTTTATATGTTTATATTTCGAGTTGTCATATTTTATAACATCACACATATTCTATGGTGGTGTGTTTTAAACATAGAGAATGATAGAGGACTCCTCTTTCATCTGTCCCATAATGGCGTCTGTGTGGGCATGGGCAGCACCATTAAGGTCATCTCCATTTTGAAGTGGTACATTATTTGCTTCTATTTCATCTATGAGTTGGTAAACAAATCAAATCTATTTATAAAGCCCTTCTTACATCAGCTTATATCTCTAAGTGCTTTTCAGAAACCCAGCCTAAAACCCAAACAGCAAGCAATGCAGGTGTAGAAGCACGGTGGCTAGGAAAAACTGATATTGAGATTATAAACCTAGAGAGGAACCAGGCTATGAGGGGTGACCAGTCCTCTTCTGGTGGTGCAAAGTGGCGATTATAAACCTGGAGAGGAACCAGGCTATGAGGGGTGGCCAGTCCTCTTCTGGCTGTGCCAGGTGGAGATTATAAACCTAGAAAGGAACCAGGCTATGAGGGGTGACCAGTACTCGTCTGGCTGTGCCGGGTGAGGATTATAAACCTAGAGAGGAACCAGGCTATGAGGGGTGGCCAGTCCTCTTCTGGCTGTGCCGGGTGGAGATTATAAACCTAGAGGAACCAGGCTATGAGGGGTGACCAGTACTCGTCTGGCTGTGCCGGGTGAGGATTATAAACCTAGAGGAACCAGGCTATGAGGGGTGGCCAGTCCTCTTCTGGCTGTGCCGGGTGGAGATTATAAACCTAGAGAGGAACCAGGCTATGAGGGGTGGCCAGTCCTCTTCTGGCTGTGCCAGGTGGAGATTATAAACCTAGAGAGGAACCAGGCTATGAGGGGTGGCCAGTCCTCTTCTGGCTGTGCCGGGTGGAGATTAGAACAGAAATATAAATGGAAATATGTGATCCTTCCTTAACCGATAGGAAGTCCCACCCAGTTGACTACTTAAAAATGGAGGAAGTCCTCAAAGGCACTGCCCATGATAAACTGGCTTTTGGACATTTGTGAGCTCTATCAATTACATTTCAAACTAAGGGCTTTATTGGCATGGGAAACATGTTTACATTGCCAAAGCAAGTGAAATAGATCAACAAAAGGGAAATAAACAAAACATGTACAGTAAACATTACACTCACAAAAGTTCCAAAAGAATAAAGACATTTCAAATCTATGGTTTTAATAGACTGGAAGAGAGCTGTCACATGAGCTCACCTGGTCACATGACATGAAGTTGGACAGGTAACACAACTGTGGACATTTCATACACTCAGATTATAAAACCATAGTAGTAGAGCAGAACTATCAAATTGAATGGGACCTGGATCAGAGCTAGCTGGCTGAGTGGGACCTGGATCAGAGCTGGCTATGTGAATAGGACCTGGATCAGAGCTAGCTGGCTGAGTGGGACCTGGATCAGAGCTAGCAGGCTGAATGGGACCTGGATCAGAGCTAGTTGGCTGAGTGGGATCTGGATCAGAGCTAGCTGGCTGAGTGGGACCTGGATCAGAGCTAGCTATTTGAATGTGACATGGATCAGAGCTAGCTGGCTGAGTGGGACCTGGATCAGAGCTAGCTGGCTGAATGGGACCTGGATCAGAGCTAGTTGGCTGAGTGGGATCTGGATCAGAGCTAGCTGGCTGAGTGGGATCTGGATCAGAGCTAGCTGGATGAGTGGGACCTGGATCAGAGCTAGCTATTTGAATGGTACCTGGATCAGAGTTAGCTGGCTGAGTGGGCCTTGATCAGAGCTAGCTGGTTGAGTGGGACCTGGATCAGAGCTAGCTGGCTGATTGAATGGGACCAGGATCAGGGCTAGCTGGCTGTGTGGGACCTGTATCAGAGCTAGCTATGTGAATGGGACCTGGATCAGAGCTAACTGGCTGAGTGGAACCTGGATCAGAGCTAGCTGGCTGAGTGGGACCTGGATCAGAGCTAGCTGGCTGAGTGGGACCTGGATCAGAGCTAGCTGGCTGAGTGGGACCTGTATCAGAGCTGGCTATGTGAATAGGACCTGGATCAGAGCTAGCTATGTGAATGGGACCTGGATCAGAGCTAGCTGGCTGAGTGGGACCTGTATCAGAGCTGGCTATGTGAATAGGACCTGGATCAGAGCTAGCTGGCTGAGTGGGACCTGTATCAGAGCTGGCTATGTGAATAGGACCTGGATCAGAGCTAGCTGGCTGAGTGGGACCTGGATCAGAGCTAGTTATGTGAATGGGACCTCGATCAGAGCTAACTGGCTGAGTGGGACCTGGATCAGAGCTAGCTGGCTGAGTGGGACCTGGATCAGAGCTAGCTGTAACTACTGTTATGCATTATAACTTGGGAGATTGCAGTAACTCAGCGCAAATATTGCTAACTAGCAATCTAGCAAGTTATCAAGTCAGTAGCTAGCTGTAGCTAACGTTAGCCCACCTCAATCAACACAAGCTAATGCTAGCTAAGTGTCAGCATCCCAAATATATCTAGCTACTAGTTAGCTAGCTAAGCAGTACCAAAGTCATAGAGGAAAATAGTCTAGACGCGTTGTTGAAAAGCTATTTGTTTTGATGATGATGCAAATTAGCCAGCCAGACAGTCTCTTCTAACCCAACAGCAGCGGGGCTAGTGGCTTTCCCATCTTCACCCTCCGGTTTCAGCATTTTGGCAAAGCTCACTGCGCATGGCCACTGAATGGAAAACACTGGGAAAAACATTGCAAAGCGAATTGATGTATAAAACGCACATCCACCCATTCAGCCACAAGGGCAGAGACAGAGAGAGAGCGGCAGAAATAAGATTCCCACACAGGAAGCGGAATGATCTAACTTTCCGACAGCTAGTTCACAGACAGTCAACAACCCGCTGAAAGCAACACAACAATAACGCGGAGAACACGCCATACTAGCAAGACAGGCCGTGGCAGCCATAGCCAGGCCACTGGATAAACTTTTCCTTTAAATCCCGTCCTAATACGGTCTCTCTGACCCCCCTGCCTACAGCGAACTGAAGCCGGAACTCGTCGAAATCCGGCCGCGAAGTGTGAAGTCGTTTTGGAATGTACCTGTTTTTTTTTGTCGTCAAATCAAACGACTGCTCGAATTCATCAGATTTCTTCAGCAGTCCCCTTTTAGCCAGACAATGAAATCAGAACGTCCGATCATCAATTCTAATCATGATCGTGACGTATACGCAGACAGGAGCCAATTAGATCTCGAAATCAGGGCTGTGACATTCAACCCAGTGATGTCCCGCCCAGCGATGACTATGTGGGGAGGAGAGAGAAAACATTTATACAGAAGAAAAATCTAAATGCAGCATGCAAAGTGTTGATCCCATATTTCATTAACTGAAATAAAATATTCCAGAAGTGTTCCATACCCACAAAAAACATATTTATCTTTTTTTTTTTACCAAATTAGTTTACATCCCTGTTAGTGAACAAATCTCACTAACAGGGATTTGCCAAAATAATCCATCCACTTGACATGTGTGGCATATCAAGAAGCTGATGAAAGAGCATGACAATTACACAGGTGCACCTTGTGCTGGGGACAATAAAAAATAAAAACCACTGAAATGAGACTCCTTTCAGGAAACTATGCGTATGTCACACGTCACTACTTCACAGGAGGCATTTGAACGTAAACATTATTTTTTTTCCAAATGCATTGATTGACAGAAATGCCTTCTGGAACATTTTAACTTTCATGTGCCTTATCAACAAACTTACATGCCATCTGTAAATCCAAATACAATTGCTGAATTACATGGCTAGATGGTTTGCCACGGGCAAAAGACAGGAACCTTCCCGCTAGCCATGATTGGCTGAGATAATGGATGGGCTAGACATGCCGAGAGATGAGTTCGGATTGTTATGATAGGCTAGACATGCCGAGAGATGAGTTCGGATTGGTATGATAGGCTAGACATGCTGAGAGATGAGTTCGGATTGGTCTGCAATGTATCATGCTTTTGTCTATTACATGATTTGCTCAGTATGTGTCGGTAATCCTTTCTAACGCTGCTTTTTTTTAAAGATATCATGAAGAACTCCAACGTGGAAGTTGGGTTTTAAAATTAGTTGTCCAGTGGAAGCAGAGTATGATAGCTAAGGAGATGGAGAAATTCTGCCATTTGATTGCAAATGTAATGCGCAGGGAGTCGAAAAGAGAACACCTCTCTCCGGATTACATCTTCAAACTATGGGTAACCATGGCATCCGTGACAGAGAAGCATTCATCCATGTATATCGGTAAAAGAGTCTAGCTAGCGACATTTTCAGATATTATATGTTTCTAATTTTGTCACAAAGACATTTTCATTGCAAGTTAAAGCGTACTGTTAGCTAGCTAGCTAACATTAGCTGACAGGCTTGCTAGCTAATGTTACATGTATGATCTGTGTAGTAATAGTATTCGTATCTCAGAAAGTGATTTGCATTGCTAGTTATAGCCTAATGTTAGCGAGCTAGCTACCATTGAACCTAGTTGGTTAAATTCAGTTACCTGCAGATACATGCATGGTAGTAACATTATGAATTGGGATGTTGGTTCATTGTTTAGCTAGATAGCTAGCTACATGTATAAACAAAAGACTTCTATGCAAGTAACCATTTCACTGTACCATTTACATTTTCTGTATCCTGTGCATGTGACAAATAAATGTTGCTTTTATATAGTTTTGATATAGTGTGTTTTTACCAGAGACGGTAATGCGAAGAACAACATGATCTGCACCAAAGTCAAATTAGGATATAATATTACGCCAACGTGACAGTGTCCAAGTTCTACAATTTTCCAGCCCTGCTTTTATTTGGTCACACTCACAACCCTAAGCTATTTTCTGTAATTAGCTCACCGTCAACTTGGAAATAATTATATTTTTGTGAGTTTATTTTCCTGTAATAATTAATAAAAATGAGCTAAAGTTAAGACGCTGTCAGCTATGATATGGTCATTATTTGAACTGGCTAGCCGGCTAACTTAATGTTAGCTAGCTAACAAGCTAGAAACAAACCAAAACATAGTTTAGAAAGTTGCTTTTAGGTGCCTGGTTTGCTAGATTGACAAATCCTAAATTCATTTTTAACAGATGGGTTACTTGGTGTTAAAATACACCAGTTACAGTGCCTTGCGAAAGTATTCGGCCCCCTTGAACTTTGCGACATTTTGCCACATTTCAGGCTTCAAACATAAAGATATAAAACTGTATTTTTTTGTGAAGAATCAACAACAAGTGGGACACAATCATGAAGTGGAACGACATTTATTGGATATTTCAAACTTTTTTAACAAATCAAAAACTGAAAAATTGGGCGTGCAAAATTATTCAGCCCCCTTAAGTTAATACTTTGTAGCGCCACCTTTTGCTGCGATTACAGCTGTAAGTCGCTTGGGGTATGTCTCTATCAGTTTTGCACATCGAGAGACTGAAATTCTTTCCCATTCCTCCTTGCAAAACAGCTCGAGCTCAGTCAGGTTGGATGGAGAGCATTTGTGAACAGCAGTTTTCAGTTCTTTCCACAGATTCTCGATTGGATTCAGGTCTGGACTTTGACTTGACCATTCTAACACCTGGATATGTTTATTTTTGAACCATTACATTGTAGATTTTGCTTTATGTTTTGGATCATTGTCTTGTTGGAAGACAAATCTCTGTCCCAGTCTCAGGTCTTTTGCAGACTCCATCAGGTTTTCTTCCAGAATGGTCCTGTATTTGGCTCCATCCATCTTCCCATCAATTTTAACCATCTTCCCTGTCCCTGTTGAAGAAAAGCAGGCCCAAACCATGATGCTGCCACCACCATGTTTGACAGTGGGGATGGTGTGTTCAGGGTGATGAGCTGTGTTGCTTTTACGCCAAACACAACGTTTTGCATTGTTGCCAAAAAGTTCAATTTTGGTTTCATCTGACCAGAGCACCTTCTTCCACATGTTTGGTGTGTCTCCCAGGTGGCTTGTGGCAAACTTTAAACAATACTTTAATGGATATCTTTAAGAAATGGCTTTCTTCTTGCCACTCTTCCATAAAGGCCAGATCTGTGCAATATACGACTGATTGTTGTCCTATGGACAGAGTCTCCCACCTCAGCTGTAGATCTCTGCAGTTCATCCAGAGTGATCATGGGCCTCTTGGCTGCATCTCTGATCAGTCTTCTCCTTGTATGAGCTGAAAGTTTAGAGGGACGGCCAGGTCTTGGTAGATTTGCAGTGGTCTGATACTCCTTCCATTTCAATATTATCGCTTGCACAGTGCTCCTTGGGATGTTTAAAGCTTGGGAAATCTTTTTGTATCCAAATCCGGCTTTAAACTTCTTCACAACAGTATATCGGACCTGACTGGTGTGTTCCTTGTTCTTCATGATGCTCTCTACGCTTTTAACGGACCTCTGAGACTATCACAGTGCAGGTGCATTTATACGGAGACTTGATTACACACAGGTGGATTGTATTTATCATCATTAGTCATTAAGGTCAACATTGGATCATTCAGAGATCCTCACTGAACTTCTGGAGAGGGTTTGCTGCACTGAAAGTAAAGGGGCTGAATAATTTTGCACGCCCAATTTTTCAGTTTTTGATTTGTTAAAAAAGTTTGAAATATCCAATAAATGTCGTTCCACTTCATGATTGTGTCCCACTTGTTGTTGATTCTTCACAAAAAAATACAGTTTTATATCTTTATGTTTGAAGCCTGAAATGTGGCAAAAGGTCGCAAAGTTCAAGGGGGCCGAATACTTTCGCAAGGCACTGTATGCTATTTTGAACCACCAGGCTGCTGATGTCATGCAGCCTGTCGTTTTTGTGTTTATACTTTTTCATAGCGACAAGTTTGATGTCGGACGACAATAGAATGTTCATGATGTCACTGACAACTGTCTATGTTGATAGAAGTAGTAGAAACCAGCATTTAGTCTTGAAATCTTTGGTTGTTTAACAAATGATCTCACATTTGAATCCTTAAAGAGATGGGAGGGGCTAAGGCTTAAGTGAACCATGCTGGGTGTAGACAAAGAAGAGCTCTCCTTTAGGTGTACCAAAACATTTAAGAGCCATTTTCTCAAAAGTGGGGTTACAAATGTATTAAGCAGAATTACTTTCCCACTGTTCCTCTACTGTTGACTCAGCTGTTGCCAGAAAATGTAATGTACATTACTCTACCATAAGCCGTCATCAACGTAATTTCAGAGAATTTGTCAGTAAGTCCAACCTGCCTCACATTGCAGACCACGTGTAACCACACTAGCTCCAGACCTCCACATCCGGCTTCTTCACCTGTGGGATCATCTGAAACCAGCCACTCGAACAGTTGATGAAACTGAACCTGAAACGGTAATATCCAAGATGGCGTAGTAGTCAGACGTCTTTGTCCTTCGTCTTGTCGTGTCCCATGTATATATCTTTTTATATCTTTTTCTTCTCATATCTTTTTTATATTTTTCTAAACCTCAACTTCAGAATACTCTCCTGCAACCCGCCTCACCCAATGTGGTGAGTTAGCTTCTGTTTTTTCTAAAGTATTTTTATTTACCTCGGAACCAGAATCACCCAACAGAAGCTGGCCAGCTCACTAGCTACTATCTAGTAGTCAGCTAACCACTGCTAGTGGTCATCAGCTAACCTTTAGCTCAGAAAGCTCTCACCAGTTTGTACAACGCCACTCAAACCAGAGCACACTGGACCTATTTCCTCTCCATGACCCTGGACTCCTACCACAAGCTCTGAACCTTTTCACCTGGATCATCGCAGCTAACTCACTGCAATCCGAGTTACTACTGGCTAACGTCTGTCCCGAAGCAAGCACCATTTAGCCTGGAGCTAGCCCATGCTAGGCCCATTCTCCCGGCTAGCTGAAGAGGCCCATCAGCCACTCCTGGGCTACAATACCCGGACCCCTTCTACTGCCAGTATGGGGCACGGAACCCCGCCGATCCTTCACGACTGGACTTCCGACGTAACCTGCTCGAGGGGGTACGCAACTGGCACCTACGTCGCGACGTCCCCTGAATGCCCATCTGCTAGCCCGCTAGCTGTCTTGAGCATATTGGACTGTTAGCTGAATAGATCCATCGGCCAATTTCTTGGGCCACTATACCTATTTTGCCAATTTGATCCCTCTGCTACTCGAACCCTACTAATCCACCGCGACGTCTATCGACGTGACCACACGCGGAGGCTAAATTAGACTTTCCTCCATCGCGACGTCCCTCTAAGGCCCTAATGCTAGTTTGTAGCCCCGGACTGCTAGCTGTCTGAATCGCCGTGTCTCCAGCCAGCCCAACAACTCACTGGACCCCAATGATCACTCGGCTACGCATGCCTCTCCCTAATATCAATATGCCTTGTCCATTACTGTATTGGTTAGTGATTATTGTCTTATTTCACTGTAGAGCCTCTAGCTCTGCTCAATATACCTTAACCATCCATTTAGTTCAACATCCCTCCAACCTCCAACACAGGCACCCTCATAGATATCATCCTAACCAACTTGTCCTCCAAATATACCTCTGCTGTTTTCAACCAAGATCTCAGCGATCACTGCCTCATTGCCTACATACGTAATGGGTCTGCAGTCAAATGACCACCCCTCTTCACTGTCAAACGCTCCGTAAAACATTTCAGCGAGCAGGCCTTTCTAATCGACCTGGCCCGGGTATCCTGGAAGGATATTGACCTCATCCCTTCAGTAGAGGATGCCTGGTTATTCTTTAAAAGTAACTTCCTCACCATATTAAATAAGCATGCTCCGTTCAAAAAATGTAGAAACAGATATAGCCCTTGGTTCTCTCCAGACCTGACTGCCCTTGACCAGCACAAAAACACCCTGTGACGTTCTGCATTAGCATCGAAAAGCCCCATTGATATGCAACTTTTCAGGGAAGTTAGGAACCAATATACACAGGCAGTTAGTAGACACAATATACACACTTTTTATGGCTACTGTTTACAGGCCTCCTGGGCCATATACAGCGTTCCTCACTGAGTTCCCTGAATTCATATCGGACTTTGTAGTCATAGCAGATAATATTCACATTTTTGGTGATTTTAATATTCACATGGAAAAGTCCACAGACCCACTCCAAAAGGCTTTCGGAGCCATCATCGACTCAGTGGGTTTTGTCCAACATGTCTCTGGACCTACTCACTGTCACAGTCATATTTCTACTACTTCTACTTTTAAACTCAGACAAAACAGAGATGCTTGTTCTAGGTCTCAAGAAACAAAGAGATCTTCTGCTGAATCTGACAATTAATGTTGATGGTTATACAGTCGTCTCAAATAAAACTGTGAAGGACCTCGGCGTTACTCTGGATCCCGATCTCTCTTTTGACGAACAAATCAAGACTGTTTCAAGGACAGCTTTTTTCCATTTACGTTGCAAAAATCAGAAACTTTCTGTCCAAAAATTATGCAGAAAAATGTATCCATGCTTTTGTTAATTCTAGGATAGACTACTGCAATGCTCTACTTTCCGGCTACCCGGATAAAGCACTAAATAAACTTCAGTTAGTGCTAAATACGACTGCTATAATCCTGACTAGAACCAAAACATTTGATCATATTACTCCAGTGCAAGTCTCCCTACACTGGCTTCCTGTTAAGGCAAGGGCTGATTTCAAGGTTTTACTGCTAACCTTCAAAGCATTACATGGGCTTGCTCCTACCTATCACTCTGATTTGGTCCTGCCGTACATACCTACCCGTACGCTGCGGTCACAAGACGCAGGCCTCCAAATTGTCCCTAGAATTTCTAAGCAAACAGATGGAGGCAGGGCTTTCTCCTATAGAGCTCCATTTTTATGGAATGGTCTGCCAACCCATGTGAGAGATGCAGACTCGATCTCAACCTTTAAGTCTTTACTGAAGACTCATCTCTTCAGTGGGTCATATGATTGAGTGTAGTCTGGCACGGGAGTGTGAAGGTGAACGGAAAGGCTCTGGAGCAACGAACCGCCTTTGCCTTCCCGGTTCCCCTCTCTCCACTGGGATTCTCTGCCTCTAACCCTATTACAGGGGCTGAGTCACTGGCTTACTGGTGCTCTTTCATGATGTTCCTAGGAGGGGTGCATCACTTGAGTGGGTTGAGTCACTGAATTGATCTTCCTGTCTGGGTTGGCGCCCCCCCTTGAGTTGTGCCTTGGCGGAGATCTTTGTGGGCTATACTCGGCCTTGTCTCAGGATGGTAAGTTGGTGGTTGAAGGTATCCCTCTAGTGGTGTGGGGGCTATGCTTTGGCAAAGTGGGTGGGGTTATATCCTTCCTGTTTGGCCCTGCCCTGGGGTATCATCGGATGGGGCCACAGTGTCTCCTGACCCCTCCTGTCTCAGCCTCCAGTATTTATGCTGTAGTAGTTTATGTGTCGCGGGGCTGGGGTCAGTTTGTTATATCTGGAGTACTTCTCCTGTTCATCCGGTGTCCTGTGTGAATAAGTATGCTCTCTCTAATTCTCTCCTTCTCTCTCTCGGAGGACCTGAGCCCTAGGACCATGCCACAGGACTCCCTGGCATGATGACTCCTTGCTGTCCCCAGTCCACCTGGCCGTGCTGCTGCTCCAGTTTCAACTGTTCTGCCTGTGGCTATGGAATCCTGACCTGTTCACCGGACTTGCTACCTGTCCCAGACCTGCTGTTTTCAACTCTCTAGAGACAGCAGGAGCGGTAGAGATACTCCTAATGATCGACTATGAAAAGCCAACTGACATTTACTCCTGAGGTGCTGACTTGCTGCACCCTCGACAACTACTGTGATTATTATCATTTGACCATGCTGGTCATTTATGAACATTTGAACATCTTGGCCATGTTCTGTTATAATCTCCACTCGGCACAGCCAAAAGAGGAATGGCCACCCCTCGTAGCCTGGTTCCTCTAGGTTTCTTCCTAGGTTTTGGCCTTTCTAGGGAGTTTTTCCTAGCCACCGTTCTTCTACACCTGCATTGCTTGCTGTTTGGGGTTTTAGGCTGTGTTTCTGTACAGCACTTTGAGCTATCAGCTGATGTACGAAGGGCTATATAAATACATGTGATTTGATTTGAGTTGAGTTAGGAAAGCTATAGAAATTTGCATCCTGCAGCACAAACTCAAAAAAGTTCTGGGACACTGTAAAGTCCATGGAAAATAAGAGCACCTCCTCCCAGCTGCCCACTGCACTAAGGCTAGGAAACACTGTTACCACCGATAAATCCACTATTATTGAGAATTTCAATAAGCTGATGTTCTGAAAGAGCTGCAAAATCTGGACTCCTACAAATCAGCCGGGCTAGACAATCTGGACCCTCTCTTTCTAAAATAATCTGCAGAAATTGTTGCAACCCCTATTACTAGCCTGTTCAACCTCACTTTCGTATTGTCTGAGATTCCCAAAGATTAGAATGGGGGAGACATTTTGGACCCAAACTGCTACAAACCTATATCTATCCTACCCTGCCTTTCTAAGGTCTTCGAAAGCCAAGTCAACAAACAGATTACCGACCATTTCGAATCCCACCGTACCTTCTCCACTATGCAATCTGGTTTCAGAGCTGGTCATGGGTGCACCTCAGCCACGCTCAAGGTCCTAAACGATATCATAACCACCATTGATAAGAGACATTACTGTGCAGCCATATTCATCGACCTGGCCAAGGCTTTCGACTCTGTCAATCACCACATTCTTATCGGAAGACTCAACAGCCTTGGTTTCTCAAATGATTGCCTCGCCTGGTTCACCAACTACTTCTCTAATAGAGTTCAGTGTGTTAAAACGAATTGCAAAAATCACTGAAGCTGGAGACACATATCCTTCACTAGCATTAAGCACCAGCTGTCAGAGCAGCTCCTAGATCACTGCACCTGTACATAGCCCATCTGTAAATAGCCCATCCAACTACCTCATCCCCATACTGTATTTATTTATTTATCTTGCTCCTTTGCATCCCAGTATCTCTTCTTGCACATTCATCTTCTGCACATTCTACCATACCAGTGTTTAATTGCTATATTGTAATTACTTCTATTTATTGCCTTACCCCCCTTATCCTACCTCATTTGTACACACTGTATATAGACTTTTCTACTGAATTATATACTGTATGTTTGTTTATTCCATGTGTAACTCTGTGTTATTGTATGTGTCGAACTGCTTTGCTTTATCTTGGCCAGGTCGCAGTTGTAAATGAGAACTTGTTCTCAACTAGCCTACCTGGTTAATATAAAGGTGAAAAAAATAATAATAATAAAATAAAACTGAGGAGTATTTCTGCCAAAAATAAAGCCCTTTTGGTGTTGAAAAACTCTGTTTGATTGGCTAGCCCTGGCTCCCCAGTGGGTGGGCCTATGCCCTCCCAGGTCCACCTAAGGCTGCGCCCCTGCCCAATCATTTGAAATCCATAGATTAGGGCCTAATTCATTTATTTAAATTGACTGATTTCCTTATATGAACTGTAACTCTGTAAAATCGTTGAAATTGTTGCATGTTGTGTTCATTTCCGTTCAGTATAGTTGCCAGGATCCTAAATACAAATTCCACCTCGACACTGCTATCAGGGATAGAGTGGCATAGGGCCATATTAACATGTTGTATCAGGGATGTTGTGTTTACCCTACCTCACCTGAACCCTACCTCACCTCAAACTACACACAGCAATCCTAGCACCCATCATCATTTACATGCATATTTTACAATGTGCAAATCTCATTATGAAATGTTTTGTTAATACAATGATCTACTCTGGACTCTTAGAAAAAAAGGTGCTATCTAGAACCTAAATTATTCTTTGCCTGTTCCCATGGGAGAACCCTTTGAAAAAACCTTTTTGGTTCCAGGTAGAATCCTTTTGGGTTCCATGTAATACCCTTTCATCAGAGGGTTCTACCTGGAACCAAAAAGGGTTCTCCTATGGGGACCGATGAAGAAACCTTTTGGAACCCTTTTTTCTAAGAATGGAGACTATCCCAACTTGGCTTTTACATTAGGGTTAGGGGGTTAGGGTTAGGGGTTAGGGGGGTTAGGGTTAGGGGTTAGTTAATCGGGTTAGGGGGGTTAGGGGGTTAGGGTTAGGGGGGGTTAGGGTTTAGGGGGTTAGGGTTAGGTTAGGGGGTTAGGGTTGTTAGGGGGGGTAGGGGTTAGGGTTAGGGGGTTAGGGTTAGGGGTTAGGGGTTAGGTTAGGGTTAGGGGTTAGGGATAGAAGGGTTAGGGTTAGGGGTTAGGGTTAGGGGTTAGGGTTAGGTTAGGGTTAGGGTTAGGGGTTGTGGTTAGGGGGTTAGGGGTTAGGGTTAGGGGTTAGGGGTTAGGGTTAGGGGGTTAGGGTTAGGGGTTAGGGGGTTAGGGTTAGGGGGTTAGGGGTTAGGGGTTAGGGGTTAGGGGTTGCAAGGGTTAGGGGTTAGGGGGTTAGGTTAGGGGTTAGGGGTTAGGGGTTAGGGTTAGGGGGGTTAGGGGGTTAGGGTTAGGGGGTTAGGGTTAGGGGGTTAGGGGTTAGGGTTAGGGGTTAGGGTTAGGGGTTAGGGGTTAGGGTTTTGGTTAGGGGTTAGGGTTAGGGGTTAGGGGTTAGGGGGTTAGGGTTAGGGGTTAATAAGGGGTTAGGGTTAGGGGTTAGGGGAACCAAGTGTTAGGGTTAGGGGTTAGGGGTTAGGGTTAGGGGTTAGGGGTTAGGGGGTTAGAAGAAGGGTTAGGGGGTTAGGGTTAAGGGGTTAGGGTTAGGGGGTTAAGAAGGGGGGTTAGGGTTAGGGGTTAGGGTTAGGGGTTAGGGGTTAGGGTTAAGGGGGTTAGGGTTAGGGGTTAGGGTTAGGGGTTAGGGGTTAGGGTTAGGGGTTAGGGGTTAGGGTTAGGGGTTAGGGTTAGGGGGTTAGGGGTTAGGGTTGGGGGTTAGGGTTAGGGGGTTAGGGGTTAGGGGTTAGGGTTAGGGGTTAGGGTTAGGGGTTCGGGGTTAGGGGTTAGGGGTTAGAGGTTAGGGGTTGGGGGTTAGGGGGTTAGGGTTAGTGGTGGGGTTAGTGGTGGGGTTAGGGTTAGAATTCGGGGTGGGGTGGGGTTAGGATTAGTGGTGGGGTTAGGGTTAGTGGTGGGGTTAGGATTAGGGGTGGGGTGAGGTTAGGATTAGGGTTATGGTTAGGATTAGGGTTATGGTTAGGAGTAGGGTTAGGATTAGTGTGGGGTTAGTGGTGGGGTTAGTGGTGGGGTTAGGGTTAGGATTCGGGGTGGGGTGGGGTTAGGATTAGTGGTGGGGTTAGGGTTAGTGGTGGGGTTAGGATTAGGGGTGGGGTGAGGTTAGGATTAGGGTTATGGTTAGGATTAGGGTTATGGTTAGGAGTAGGGTTAGGATTAGTGTGGGGTTAGTGGTGGGGTTAGGGTTAGGATTCGGGGTGGGGTGGGGTTAGGATTAGTGGTGGGGTTAGGGTTAGTGGTGGGGTTAGGATTAGGGGTGGGGTGAGGTTAGGATTAGGGTTATGGTTAGGAGTAGGGTTAGGATTAGTGTGGGGTTAGTGGTGGGGTTAGGGGTGGGGTTAGTGGTGGGGCTAGGGTTAGGGGTGGGGTTAAGGTTAAGGTTAGAGTTAGGGTTGGGTTAGGGGCAGGCGCAGGATACAAACCTGAATTAGGGTAAGGGTTAAGGTTAGGGTTATGGTCAGGGTTGAAGTCAGGGGAAGGGGGGGGTTTGGAAATGTCTCCGGAACCTCTATAATGAAGGTTGGGTCAGAAAGAGTGATGGACAGACTTGTGTTATGTGAGTGTGTAGGTTGAATGGGAGAGAGGGCCCCCAAGGTGCTGTTTTTTATTGTTCTGAGATATCGTTTGGAGTAACCTCTCTGTGCCTGAAATAGTGTTTGAATTGCTTTTCCCAGATCCTGTTTGCAGGAGAATATCCTATGAAACCGTATAATTTGTGATTTAACGATGCCTCTAAATGTATGTTTGGGGTGATAACTGTGTTTGTGGAGTAGAGCATATGTATCTGTTGGTTTGAAATAAACTTTATTGATTTTTGAGACTGATTTATGTGATTAAAGAAAACTGTAGGTTCCAAGAAGTGTACTTCACATGGATCTATTATGTATTGTGAGCGTACCAAGTAATTAGGCGTCACTCTAAAGCGGGAAGGTGGAATAAACGAGTCAGGAGTAGGTTTTCTCTATTGAACACAGTTCTCTATTGAGGGCATTTGGTCAACACAAACACTCCAACATAATCAATGAAAATCTCCCAAGGAAAAACCACTTCTTCTCCAGATGAAACAAGAACACAATAGGATTATCTTTAAACTACAACAAAAATAAATCACGGGATTGTCACCGTCTTAGTGGTTCTTTCAGCATAGCTTCTCTCTGTCGGTGGCCATCTTCCAGAGATAGTTTCCCCCCTCTCTGCTGGTTCCATTCTCTCTCTTATAGGGGAAGGAGAGTATGTCATTAGTACCGTCAGCTGTGCTTAATTGCCTCTGGTTACCTTGTCTCCCATGCTTTGTTGGGCTACTATCCATGAGCCCAGCCTGCCCTCTAGTGGTCCTTCCACAGTATTTAACCTTAATGGATGGGTGGTGACTGTTGAGAATGCGAATGAATTCAGTGAATAGTTGGATATCATGAGGCTGGGCTCCAATAATGTCATCTAGAAATCTGTAGTAGAATGTAGGTTGATGTGGGCACTTGGCCAATGCCTCTCTCCCATTCAGCCATGTAAATGTGTGCATATGCCGGGGCAAATTTCTTGCCCATAGGGTTAGGGTTTCCCTCCACCTGAAAGTAGTGCTTATCATTGAATATAAAGTCATTGTGTGTGAGGCTGATTTCTAATAATTGTAGTATTTCATTGTCTGGTCCATTGGTATCTGGATTTCTGACCGTCTGTACTCCTGTTGGCTGTATTTATGTTTGTGTATCAATGTCTATAGTGAATATATATGTTTGGGAGGGAACAACTATGGGTTTGATCTTCTCAATAAAGTGATGTGTCTCTGAGGTAGCTGGGGTGTCTAGTGGAGAGAGGGTTGATATAATGATCAATATATTGGGCTATGTTGTATGATTCGCTATTACAGTCTGATACGATTGGCCAGGAGGAACTTCATAGGGAATAGTCCAGGTTTCTGGTTCTTTATGAATTTTGTAAAACAGTCTAGGTGGTGGAGTGTCTGGTCCAAATAGAAAGTCTCGTTGTTTTTTCGTGATGTGCCGTTTATCATAAAGTGTTTGTATGATTCTACATAATTTAGTCTGGGTCTGTGGTTGTAGGCTGTTTCCTATTGGTACATAATACTTGGTGTTGGATAACTGTCTATTTGCCTCGTATGTGTATTGATGTTTATCTAGGATCACTGTTTCAGATCCCTTATCTGCCGGTTTCAATATTATGTGAGGGTTTAAGTTCTTTTCTGCTTGTCTTTCGATGCGGGTGATGTTGTCCTCTCTATCTGCCTGGGTGTGATAGTTGTGAAGGGTGTCTTGGTCGGTTCTGATTAGGTTCTTTACCCTCCTATCTATCTGGGACAGTTTGGGTTCCCAGATGGAAGGAAGGGTAAATGGTTGTGATTTGTCTGATAGTCAACGTGGTCTAGAAGTTTAAGTCGTCTATGATATTTATGTGTGTCCCTATAAAGTTCCTCCCAGTCAAACTTACCAGGGTGGGGAATGAAAGACAACCCCCTCTCCAAGAGTTGTTTCTGCTGTGGGTTGAAAAGACTTGGACAAATTTATGATGTTTGATAAGGAGGGGCCAACTACCCCCTCTGCTGGGTAATCTAAGAAAGCAACTGGGGGAGGAAGGGAGGGGAGAGTACAGGGGGTTGGGGGGAAAAGAAGGGTGTGGTGTGGCTAGGTTGGTCCAAATTGTGGGTAGAGCCTATTCTAAATTTAGCTGCTCACACCAATTCTTAAAAATGAGGTCTGCTGTGGTTGTTGTCCAGTGTATCAGGTCCGTTGTGTGGAATTCATCATGGGGTATCTCCAAGAGAAATGGGCCATGTGTGGTTGTTGTCCAGTGTAGCAGGTCTGCTGTGGTTGTTGTCCAGTGTATCAGGTCTGTTGTGTGGAATTCATCATGGGGTATCTCCAAGAGAAATGGGCCATGTGTGGTTGTTGTCCAGTGTAGCAGGTATGTTGTATGGAATTCATCATGGGGTATCTCCAAGAGAAATGGGCCATGTGTGGTGATGTAACCGTTAATGACTTTGAGGTTCCGTTTTCGATCTGGTGAAAGGAGGTGTGAGTGGTTAATAATGGGGATGTAAATAATTGCTTTAGGGAAAGTGACTCTTGCTTCCTTGTGCATTGATGCAATCTGTTTGATTGATGTGTTGTATGGGTCATTATCCATATTGTTTATGCCCACCGAGAGAACCACTATGCTGGTGTCTAAATGAACCTCTGTTTTCTCCAGGACCTTTGTGAAATGGTAAAATGTTGCTTCAGGGTAACTGTCCACTTGTATGTTTGGGTTATGAAATGGAGGGATTCTATTAACATTTGAGTCTCCCAAGACTAGTATTGGTTTATTTCCCTTAAAATTCCAATCTGCCACCTTGCCTTTTGGTCTGTCTTTATGGTACGATGGTTTCTGAAGGGTTGCTGGGGTTGGGGGTTGATGCTGGGGTTGTGGCTGGGGTTGAGGGTTGATGCTGGGGTTGAGGCTGGGGTTGGGGTTGGAATTCAAACTGGGGTTAGTATGTTGAGGCGCCAGTTACACAGGGGTCTCGGACTGGCAGTGACATGGTGTCGTTTTGGGAGGGCTCAGATTGGTTGTTTTTGGGTTGTTGCCCATTGTTTTGTCCATTAATCGTCATTTGCCCCTGGAACTGCCCAGTCCGAGTCTCACCCCCTGATGTGGTGCCTCCTGTTGGTTGAGAGCGATAGAGGTGAAATCCTTTCCAGGATTTTAACTGAAACATTGCTGTGTTTGTATGTAACAGGATTATATTGGTGATTCCCCTTGACACTTTATTGTTAAGCCAATGGGTTTTTGGTTTAGGTTTTGTCTTGCCTTCACCTACTCAACATGGCATCTTATTGGCTGGTTTGCGTAGCTTGCTTACGAGGGGGATGTTCCAGTTAGAATCGTCCCAGTGAACAAGCACCAAACCAGCGGTAAGTTGTTGGTTGCAAAGCACTGTACATCAAAAGTGATTTTTATACTCCAAAGGGATTTAAATGTACAATTTATATCAATTTGTTTGTAAATGTTATTTGAACATCACCCATAAGATGTAGTGTTTTTTGGTGCATATTTGTTATGCATTTTGTAGTAGAGAATTCCAGCTAATACTATCTAGCAACTTCGTGTGTCTGGTGGGGGGGTTCGTATATTTTGTATAGTACGTGAGGGCAGAGTTGGATGGTGAGCCGTGCCTTGCATGACGTGCAATTGTGCTGTTCCTATCAGAATACATCTCCATGACTGGTGCTACAAGTTGGAGTTCTTGTCTGATTGATTGTACACAACGCAAGCAGAGTACTGTTACATGTACACCATGGTGGTAGGAGTTTTAACCAGGGTATTGGGGAGTGTTGCTATAACATTGAGGGCTTCTGGCTGGCTGCAGGCCCTATGGAGGAACTCAACTGGGGCCTGGATTCAATTAGAGGTGTTAGTGGTTATCAATTCAAGGTTGGAGTCTATGGTGGGCGATGGGGGAGGAAGAATGCTTGGAATACTGTGCTCCTGGGTGGTCCATTGGTTGTTTAATCTCTGTGGGTCATGAGGGGAAGTGGAGGTAGGGGTTCTCATAATATCCTTTCCTTTTACCTTGGGAGAAAGGGAGGGAGTGGGTGCCATGTTGTTCTTAGAATGAAATGGGGAGTTGTTTGGGTTTAATATTGCTGACATCTATCTGTGTCTGCGAAGGTGCAACAGGGGAAGAGGGTGTTGAGGTACGGATCCCTATCTCAGTAGGAGATTGTGTCTGAGGAAGAGGAGGATACTGATTATTTAGCTTCTGGTTTAAAGAGCACTGTGCTGGGGCAGTGTGTGGCCCCAATGGGGATGATCTTTTTGAGAGGCCTGAGGCTTAACTAGAGGAGAGAACTTGGGTAAGGGAGGGAAGTCCTCCAACGAGGATTAGAAAGGAACTGGTGCTGAAGTGGTGGGCAGAGAAATCAACTGTGGTGGGGCCTGGATTTGAGCTGAGGCTGTATGCCAGGGGTTCTGTTGTTGTTCCAGTGGACCAGGAGCCAATGAGCTGAGGCTGTATGCCAGGGGTTCTGTTGTTGTTCCAGTGGACCGGGAGCCAATGAGCTGAGGCTGTATACCAGGGGTTCTGTTGTTGTTCCAGTGGACCGGGAGCCAATGAGCTGAGGCTGTATGCCAGGGGTTCTGTTGTTGTTCCAGTGGACCGGGAGCCAATGAGCTGAGGCTGTATGCCAGGGGTTCTGTTGTTGTTCCCGTGGACCAGGAGCCAATGAGCTGAGGCTGTATACCAGGGGTTCTGTTGTTGTTCCCGTGGACCAGGAGCCAATGAGCTGAGGCTGTATACCAGGGGTTCTGTTGTTGTTCCAGTGGACCGGGAGCCAATGAGCTAAGGCTGTATGCCAGGGGTTCTGTTGTTGTTCCAGTGGACCAGGAGCCAATGAGCTGAGGCTGTATGCCAGGGGTTCTGTTGTTGTTCCAGTGGACCAGGAGCCAATGAGCTGAGGCTGTATGCCAGGGGTTCTGTTGTTGTTCCAGGGGACCGAGAGCCAATGAGCTGAGGCTGTATACCAGGGGTTCTGTTGTTGTTCCCGTGGACCGGGAGCCAATGTGATTATTGGCTGAGGGGAAGGGGAGCTCTGTAGTGGGGTAAGAAAGGGTAGCCCTGGGGAGTTGTCTGTAGTAAGTTTCTAAGGAATTGTTCAAAATTGTTTCCACTGTAGTGATGGTAGTGTGTGTCAGTTTGTGTGTGTATCTATGTGCAATGCAAGAGTGTTGAATGCATTGGGTGGTTGTGTGAGTGATTCGATAACTGTCTGGTAGTGTATTTGTAATATGTTCATGTCATTGTTCATCCATTGCCGTGTGTTCTGTAGTACTTGGGTTGCAGTGTAATCTGTGGATGAGGATGGTTGATCAAATTGGTGAGTCTGCTCACCTGTCTCATCATCCCACTAGGGAACCTTCGGCCTGAGATGGCTTTATCAATGATGTCTTTATGATGGATGGCCTGTATCAACTTGAAGTACAGTTTTGATGTTTGCCTGGTTGCCTCATCAGAGGGTTGGTTTAGGCGTGGCTGTCTGCTGAGAGGGGGGTGTGGGAGTCTATTAGTGGGGGTTTGTAAGACTCTGTTGTTAAGGAGTTGTTGGGCTCTACTACTGCGTTGCTGCGTTACTATACTCATAAAGGACTGCATGGTTGCCTATACCTGTTAGGGTGGGTGTCATTCACTAGTAGGGGCAGGACAGCATGCAGCCACCGGACGGGTGTGTGTTTTAATTGCAAGATGTGGCTAGGGTTAATGGGGTTAGGGTTAGCGTTAGGGTTAGAGGTTAGGGTTAGGGGTTAGGGTTAGGGGGTTTAGGGTTAGGGGTTAGGGTTTAGGGGTTAGGGTTTAGGGTTTAGGGTTTAGGGTTTAGGGGTTAGGGGTTAGGGTTTAGGGTTAGGGGTTCAGGGTTAGGGTTAGGTTTCAGAGGGTTTATTTTTGTATTGGTGTCAAATCTTGGGTTGCACGGGCCTATTGCACCTCTGACCGGTCTGGAGAAAGTGGGAGGACATGAGGCCGAGAGCTCTGAGGGGTCACCCACAACCATTCAAAAGAGGAAGACAATCATAAAACACAACCTGGGAGTGAAAGGTTTAACCTTAAACCAAATCACATATAAAATCACATTAAAACATGCATACCGCATCAATTAGATAATACAAAAATTTAATAAATTTAATAAATAATTAAGTAAATAATTAGAAATAGCCCTCCCCAAAAAGGGGGTTGGATGAAAATGAAGGGATCACATGTCATGCTAAAATGTATAATATAATGAAATTCAGCACAAAATACAAAAAATATATCACCAGGTTGAGCAATCAAATGCTTTCTTAAATGTTTAAAAAAAAGTTTAAATGAACTTCCTCCTTGTTTCAGTGGCCCCTCCAGCCCTTTTCATTAGGCCTCCACCCCCTCCCACTGTTAGTGTTTTCTGTTATTCTTTTATAGTAATTCCCAGTGGAGCCAAAGTATTCAGTTTTGAAATCCACCTGGATTCGGCTGTTTTTCTCTGGCCTGTGGTCCAGGAGGATTTAGTCTCCAGACCGGTAATGCAGAGGGATGTTGATGGGTGGATTTGAAAGTGTTGGACCAGGTGTGTTTTGTAATCTGTTTTTTCCAATTGTGTAGAGGTGCTGTTTGAGGCGGTTTGTCCTATATAAATGTTATGGCATAATGTGCATGTTATGGCATAGACAATATTGGTGCTTTGAATGGTCATGAGTTGTGAGATAGGACTAGAGGTTTGCACATGTGGATTTTGAATGTATGAAAGTTGTCTATAATGCTGTTTTTCAATTGGTAGGTTAGGAATGGGTTTATTGGAATATTTTGCACAAATGAAGATATCCCTTAAGTTGGGGTTTCTGCGGAAAGCTGATATGGGTCTGAATTCCTGACGTGGGGGGAAAGCTGATATGGGTCTGAATTCCTGACGTGGGGGGAATGCTGATATGGGTCTGAATTCCTGACGTGGGGGGAAACCTGATATGGGTCTGAATTCCTGACGTGGGGGAAAGCTGATATGGGTCTGAATTCCTGACGTGGGGGAAAAGCTGATATGGGTCTGAATTCCTGACGTGGGGGAAAGCTGATATGGGTCTGAATTCCTGACGTGGGGAAAGCTGATATGGGTCTGAATTCCTGACGTGGGGGGAACAGGGGGTCTGGGAAAGCTGATATGGGTCTGAATTCCTGACGTGGGGGAATGCTGATATGGGTCTGAATTCCTGACGTGGGGGGAAACCTGATATGGGTCTGAATTCCTGACGTGGGGGAAACCTGATATGGGTCTGAATTCCTGACGTGGGGGGAAAGCTGATATGGGTCTGAATTCCTGACGTGGGGGAAAGCTGATATGGGTCTGAATTCCTGACGTGGGGGAAAGCTGATATGGGTCTGAATTCCTGACGTGGGGGGAATGCTGATATGGGTCTGAATTCCTGACGTGGGGGGAATGCTGATATGGGTCTGAATTCCTGACGTGGGGGGGTTAAACCTGATATGGGTCTGAATTCCTGACGTGGGGGAAAGCTGATATGGGTCTGAATTCCTGACGTGGGGGGAATGCTGATATGGGTCTGAATTCCTGACGTGGGGGAATGCTGATATGGGTCTGAATTCCTGACGTGGGGGAAAGCTGATATGGGTCTGAATTCCTGACGTGGGGGGAAACCTGATATGGGTCTGAATTCCTGACGTGGGGGGAATGCTGATATGGGTCTGAATTCCTGACGTGGGGGAAAGCTGATATGGGTCTGAATTCCTGACGTGGGGGAATGCTGATATGGGTCTGAATTCCTGACGTGGGGGGAATGCTGATATGGGTCTGAATTCCTGACGTGGGGGAAAGCTGATATGGGTCTGAATTCCTGACGTGGGGGAAAGCTGATATGGGTCTGAATTCCTGACGTGGGGGAAACCTGATATGGGTCTGAATTCCTGACGTGGGGGGAATGGGCATTGTGTTTGGGTGAAAGCGACTGAGTCTGGAATGAAGGAGTCTGTTTATGTCTGAGAAGGTGCTGATAATGGGTATAATCTGGGGGTCTGTGTCTGTTGGGGGGAACAGGGGGTCTGGGAAAGGTCTGAGGGTGGAGGACAGGGATAGGATGGGGGGGATAGGGATACGGACCCAGAATCGGGAAAGGGATAAGGATAGGTGTGGGCTGTTTGCCAAGGTCAGGAGTCAGTACCTGGTCCAGAGTTCTACCGGGAGAGTTATGGAGGTTAAGGTTAGGGTTAGGGGTTAAGGTTAGGGGTAGGGGTAGGGTAGGGGTTAGGGTTTAAGGGTTAGGGTTAGGGGTTGGGGTTAGGGGTTAGGGGTAGGGGTTGGGATTAGGGTTAGGGGTTAGGGGTTAGGGGTTAGGGTTTAGGGTTGGGGGTAAGGGTTAGGGTTGGGGTTAGGGTTAGGGTTAAGGTTAGGGTTGGGGTTAGGGTTAGGGTTAAGGTTAGGGTTAGGGTTAAGGTTAGGGTTGGGGTTAAGGTTAGGGTTAGGGTTGGGGTTAGGGTTAGGGTTAGGGTTGGGGTTAAGGTTAGGGTTAGGGTTAAGGTTAGGGTTGGGGTTAGGGTTGGGGTTAAGGTTGGGGTTAGGGTTAGGGTTAGGGTTGGGGTTAGGGTTGGGGTTAGGGTTGGGGTTAGGGTTAAGGGGTTTAAGGTTAGGGTTAGGGTTAGGGTTAGGGTTAAGGGGTTTAAGGTTAGGGTTGGGGTTTAAGGTTAGGGTTGGGGTTAGGGTTAGGGTTGGGGTTAGGGTTAGGGTTGGGGTTAAGGTTAGGGTTAGGGTTGGGGTTGGGGTTAGGGATAGGGTTGGGGTTAAGGTTAGGGTTGGGGTTAAGGTTAGGGTTAGGGTTCGGGTTGGGTTTAAGGTTAGGGTTGGGGTTAGGGTTAGGGTTAGGGTTGGGGTTGGGGTTAAGGTTAGTGTTGGGGTTAGGGTTGGGGTTAGGGTTGGGGTTGGGGTTAGGGTTCGGGTTAGGGTTGGGGTTAGGGTTGGGGTTAGGGTTGGGGTTAGGGTTGGGGTTGGGGTTAAGGTTAGGGTTGGGGTTAGGGTTAGGGTTAGGGTTGGGGTTAAGGTTAGGGTTGGGGTTAGGGTTGGGGTTAGGGTTGGGGTTAGGGTTGGGGTTAAGGTTAGGGTTAGGGTTCGGGTTGGTGTCAGGAACGGTGCCACCTGGGTTAAGTTTAGGAGGGAGAGGCAATTGATTTTGGATGATGTTTGGTAGTGTGTCAGCTTTGATGTACCTCAGTGACCGCTTTGAGTACCCCCTCCTCCCCAATGCCTCAAATAATATGTGTGTAGCTGTATTGAAATCCTGCTGTTGAGTGCATAGTCTGTAGAATAGGATGAGTTGTGATTTGACAATCCCCCTAAAGGTATGTTTGGGGTGGAAACTGGATCGGTGGAGTAATGCATGTGTCTGTTTCTTTGAAATAAACTTTAGTGGTTAGGTAAACTATGGTTGCTTCAGTGTCTGGAAAGAAAACGCTGGTGTCTAGGAAATGTATTCTATGTGGGTGTATGACATATTTAAATGGAATGGTGGGATGGCGATTGTTCAAGATGTCTATGAGTCTGGTGAAGTCCTGTAGGTTGTGTTGCCACACTCCGAAGATATCACCCAGGTAGTGTTTGTAAAACAAGGGAAGCAGTGGCCATTTTTCCAAAGCTGTTGTCTCCCAGTCCGCCATGTATATGTTTGCTTATGCTGGAGCGAACGTTTTGTCCATTGCTGTCCCATGAATCTGTAGATAGTATTGGTTGTTAAATGTAAAGTCATTATATCTCAGCCCCAGTTCAAGTAGCTGTAAGATGTGTTTGTCTGGTCTCTGTCGAGCTGGATATCTTCGGAGTGCGGCTTCACTGCTGCCATCCCTGAGGGGATGTCTATGTTTGTATAAAGAGAGTATGTCTACGGTGAAAAGGTATGCCTGTGCTGGGACTGGGATTTTAGTGTGTCTATTAAGTGAGATGTGTCCTTAATGTTACTGGCATGTTTTTGTGAGATGGGGTTAAGAAAATGATCTATGAATTCAGCTGCTGGAGATGACTCACTACCACAATCTGAGACGATGGGGACCCGAAAGAGGGCGGTCCATGTCTCTGGTGTTTTGTGAATTTTTGGTAAGAGGTAAAGTCTTTGTCTCGGTATATCAGGTCCATCTAAATATTCTTTCTGTCTATGTGAGATTAATTTATTTGTATAAAGGTCCACTATAGTCTGTCTCACTAGTGTCTGTGTCTGCATCTGTGTGGAAGTGGGGATGGGAGCGTAGTGTTGTGTATTGTAAAGTTGGCGATTGGCTTCCAAGAGATATGGCTGATTATCCATTATCACAATCATGGAGCCTTTGTCTGCTGGTTTAATTGTTATATGTTTGTTTTGTCTTAGCCTGGTTATAGCTAGTCTTTCGTCTTGTGTAATGTTATGTGAAGTTGTAATGGTCGAGCTATGTAAGTCTCTAATAATCTGCGTATTGGTTTTAATAAGTTTTCTAATTGGTTGTGATAGTTTCTTTAGTGGGGGTTCCCATTTAGATCCTTCAGTGAATGTTTGGGTAATAAAATCATTAGTGTAGTCAAAATGGTCTAATAACTTTAGGTTTCTATGGAACCTATGGATGCCCCTTTGCAGGTCCCCATAGTCCGACTGCATCTGTGTCGGGACAAACGCCAGTCCCTTCTCCAGCAGCCGAGTCTCAGAAAGGGACAGAACAGAGAGATCCATAATGTTAGTGTGTTGGTGGAGGGGCTGCACCATGCGCGTACCCTCTTCTACCACTTTAGCTGAGTTGCCCAATGTTTCAGTAGTTTGGCTGCTGTAGCTGGTGTCCAATGTATGTCGTCATGATTGTCAGTGATGAATTCTGAATGGTCTATTTCCAGTAAGGCATTGTAATGTGTAGTGATGTTTGTGTTGATATGTTTATGCATGTCCTTCTGTTGGTGTGTGAGGATGGGTGAGAAGTTGATGATTGGCCAGTAGATGGTGGCATTGGGGTACATGACTGTGGCTTTGTTGTGGAGTATCTGTAGTTGGCTTATGGGTGTTGATTTCCTTTCCTGGTCTTTGTTATTTATGGTTTAGGGGGGTTAGGTTTAGGGTTAGGGGGGTTAGGGTTAGGGGGATTAGGGGGGTTAGGGGTTAGGGGGATAGAGGGTTAGTGTTAGGGGGGTTAGGGTTAGGGTTAGGGGGTTAGGGTTAGGGGATTAGGGTTAGGGGGTTAGGGTTAGGAGGGTTAAAGGGTTAGGGTTAGGGGGGTTAAGGTTAGGGGGTAGGGGGGTTAGGGTTAGGGGGTAGGGGGGTTAGGGTTTAGGGTTCAGGTTAGGGTCAGGGTTAGGGTTTAGGGTTTGGGTTAGGGGGGTTAGGGTTAAGAGTTAGGGGGTTAGGGTCAGGGTTATGGGTTAGGGGTTAGGGTTAGAGGGTTAGGGGGGTTAGGGTTTAGGGTTCAGGTTAGGGTCAGGGTTAGGGTTTAGGGTTCGCGTTAGGGTTAAGAGTTAGGGGGGTTCGGGTTAGGGTCAGGGTTATGGGTAAGGGTTAGGGTTAGGGTTAGGGGGGTTCGGGTTAGGGTCAGGGTTATGGGTTATGGGTTAGGGTTATGGGTTAGGGTTAGGGTTAAGGGTTAGGGTTATGGGTTAGGGTTAGGGTTAGGGTTAGGGGTTAGGGTTAGGGTTAGGGTTAGGGTTAAGGGTTAGGGTTAGGGTTAGGTTGTTTGGTGGAGCAAACAAAGAGACACATAGGAAGGCAGGAGAGAGAAGCTGTGAACAGCAGACAAAGACGTGACTGTGGGCTTTGTTCCAAGCTGAATATCGTGCGGAGAGACCAACATTTCAAGTCTGTCCATATGCACTTTGGTCCAAATGGAAGCATGCTCTGCAGTGTAGCCGGGTTTCAACTGAGAGACAGCAGCCCGAGGGCAGTACATGCAGCCTAACAACGGTGTTGAACCACGGCTGGAGCGCTGGGAGAACCCTGGGTTTTTGAATTGTGTTGAAAGTGAGTGGTCCGTGGATCAGCAGCTGGGGGACGAGAGTGAGCAGGCGGCGGCAGCGGCGGCGGTGCAGCCAACCAGTCATATCGGTGGTGAATCGGAACCGAGGGAGCAAGGCTGCATCGTGGCAACTTCCACGGAGAGCGAGAGTGATGAAGGCGATGGTGTGTCGTCCAGAATTGAAGGCTGAATATGAACACTTTATTCTGGGTAAAAACCCTTTCAGTTAATTAAACTAATTGACAATAGTGTTTCCCGGGAATTCCACCGCATTATGTCAGAGTACTGTGTTCTCTGGATAACTACAGACGTGTGTCTGAGTGGCCAATGTGAAGGCCGTGGTTTGGCACCATCCGATGTTCGAAGTTTCCTGAAATATCTTATTCAGTTCCGTCCGAATAGTCTGCAAGCTAAAATCTGTGGAAATTGAAAGTTGTTACTCTGCTTGGTAAAGATGGAACGGGATTCGCAGGAGAGCCAGGCAACGCACAGGGCGAAATTTCGCAAACGCTGCAGGGACGAGGTGCTCAGCGCTGCAGAGTTAAGCCGGTTTGTCGAGCTAAGTAGGCTGGAGGTCCAAGCCACCTGCTCTGACAGACGTAGGTTTGTGGCTCTCATGTCCAGCCGGTTGGCCATATTTAATGGCACTCGACGATCCCCAGTCACCATGGGGGTTATCAGATGTGCGTTGCAAGCCACAGAACAAACTATAGCTTTGGGGAGTGCAGAATTGTTATATCTGAGTAGGAATGCACTTGGCTTAAACTATTCCATCAGATCAGGCCTCATCTGAGTTTAGTGACCTCAGACACAGAACTCATCTTTTTCACATCCCGCGGTCAACCGTACGGTAATCTCTGTAAGTATGTGGGCCAGATGTTTGCAGAGTTCGGCATTGGAAGTAAAGTGACCTTCGGTACAAATAGACGAAGTGTTGCCACATTGAACTTTAACCTCGGTTACAGACCGGGGAACTGTGGCTGACCACATGTGTCACTCTCTGGAAACGCAGGCACGGTACTACCGGTACCATAATTGGCCTCGTAACGCCAGCTGGGCGCGGTCACTAATTCAGGCACAAATCAATCCATTATTCACTGATAAATAAATAACATTTATTTGAAATTCACCCTTGTCTTTGTGTGTCATTTGGTCACGGTTGAGAATGTACCATAGTACCCTCCAAGCTCGTCATCAAGCTCGAGACCCTGGGTCTCGAACCCGCCCTGTGCAACTGGGTACTGGACTTCCTGACGGGCTGCCCCCAGATGGTGAGGGTAGGCAACAACATCTCCACCCCGCTGATCCTCAACACTGGGGCCCCACAAGGGTGCGTTCTGAGCCCTCTCCTGTACTCCCTGTTCACCCACGACTGCGCGGCAACGCACGCCTCCAACTCAATCATCAAGTTTGCGGACGACACAAAAGTGGTAGGCTTGATTACCAACAACGACGAGATGGCCTACAGGGAGGAGGTGAGGGCCCTCGGAGTTTGGTGTCAGGACAATAACCTCACACTCAAAGTCAACAAAACTAAGGAGATGATTGTGGACTTCAGGAAACAGCAGAGGGAACACCCCCCTATCCACATCGATGGAACAGTAGTGGAGAGAGTAGCAAGTTTTAAGTTCCTCGGCATACACATCACAGACAAACTAAATTGGTCCACTCACACAGACAGCATCGTGAAGAAGGCGCAGCAGCGCCTCTTCAACCTCAGGAGGCTGAAGAAATTCGGCTTGTCACCAAAAACACTCACAAACTTCTACAGATGCACAATCGAGAGCATCCTGGCGGGCTGTATCACCGCCTGGTACGGCAACTGCTCCGCCCACAACCGTAAGGCTCTCCAGAGGGTAGTGAGGTCTGCACAACGTATCACCGGGGGCAAACTACCTGCCCTCCAGGACACCTACACCACCCGATGATACAGGAAGGCCATAAAGATCATCAAGGACAACACCCACCCGAGCCACTGCCTGTTCACCCCGCTATCATCCAGAAGGCGAGGTCAGTACAGGTGCATCAAAGCTGGGACCGAGAGACTGAAAAACAGCTTCTATCTCAAGGCCATCAGACTGTTAAACAGCAACCACTAACATTGAGTGGCTGCTGCCAACACACTGACTCAACTCCAGCCACTTCAATAATGGGAATTGATGGGGAAGGATGTAAAATATATCACTAGCCACTTTAAACAACGCTACCTAATATAATGTTTACATACCCTACATTATTCATCTCATAAGTATACGTATATATTGTACTCTATCATCTACTGCATCCTTATGTAATACATCTATCACTCGTTACTTTAACTATGCCACTTTGTTTACATACTCATCTCATATGTATATACTGTACTCGATACCATCTACTGTATCTTGCCTATGCTGCTCCGCACCATCACTCATTCATATCTTTATGTACATATTCTTTATCCCCTTACACTGTGTATAAGATATTAGTTTTGGAATTGTTAGTTAGATTACTTGTTGGTTATTACTGCATTGTCGGAACTGGAAGCACAAGCATTTCGCTACACTCTAATTAACATCTGCTAACCATGTGTATGTGACAAATAAATTTGATTTGATTTGATTTGATGGAGGCCTGTGGATCTGATTGACCGGGTGTTATTGGGTACCAGGTGCACAGAGCTGAAGTGACAGGCCGAGATAGAGGGCATGCAGGTGGGCAGGCAGGGTAGAGAGAGTAAGCCCAGCTAGATCTACTGTCTCTATTATAATATGACAGACCAGCTCGATCTAAAGTCTCTATTAAAACATGACAGACCAGCTATATCTACTGTCTCTATTATATTATGACAGACCAGCTATATCTACTTTCTCTATTATATTATGTTAGATCAGTTCTTCTACTGTCTCTATTATATTTTGACAGACCAGCAAGATCAACTGTCTCTACTATTTTATGACAGACCAGCAAGAACTACTGTCACTATTATATTTTTTTGGACCAGCTAGATCTACTGTCGTTATTATATTATGACTGACCAGCTATATCTACTGTCTCTGTTATAATATGACTGACCAGCTAGATCTACTGTTTCTATTATATTATGACAAACCAGCTAGATCTACTGTCTCTATTATATTTTGACTGACCAGCTAGAT
>NC_088220.1:4441179-4626179 GCF_036934945.1 Oncorhynchus masou masou
TATTATGTTATGTCAGACAAGCTAGAACTACTGTCTCTATTATATCATGACTGAGCAGATATGTCTACTGTCTATTTTATGTTATGACAGATCAGCTATATCTACTGTCTCTATTATGTTATGTCAGACCAGCTAGATCTACTGTCTCTATTATATTATGACAGACCAGCTAGATCTACTGTCTCTATTATATTATGACAGACCAGCTAGATCTACTGTCTCTATTATATTATGACAGACCAGCTAGATCTACTGTCTCTATTATATTATGACAGACCAGCTCGATCTACAGTCTCTATTATAGTAAGAGAGATCAGCTAGATCTACGGTCTCTATTTTATTATGACAGACCAGCTAGATCTACTGTCTCTAGATCTACTGTCTCTATTATATTATGACAGACCAGCTATATCTACTGTCTCTATTATATTATGACAGACCAGCTAGATCTACTGTCTCTATTATATTATGACAGACCAGCTAGATCTACTGTCTCTATTATATTATGACAGACCAGCTAGATCTACTGTCTCTATTATATTATGACAGACCAGCTAGATCTACTGTCTCTATTATGTTATGACAGACCAGCTAGATCTACTGTCTCTATTATATTATGACAGACCAGCTAGATCTACTGTCTCTATTATATTATGACAGACCAGCTAGATCTACTGTCTCTATTATATTATGACAGACCAGCTAGATCTACTGTCTCTATTATATTATGACAGACAGCTAGATCAGCTATTATATTATGACAGACCAGCTAGATCTACTGTCTCTATTATATTATGACAGACCAGCTAGATCTACTGTCTCTATTATATTATGACAGACCAGCTAGATCTACTGTCTCTATTATATTATGACAGACCAGCTAGATCTACTGTCTTATTATATTATGACAGACCAGCTAGATCTACTGTCTCTATTATATTATGACAGACCAGCTAGATCTACTGTCTCTATTATATTATGACAGACCAGCTAGATCTACTGTCTCTATTATATTATGACAGACCAGCTAGATCTACTGTCTCTATTATATATGACTAGCTGATCTACTGTCTCTATTATATTATGACAGACCAGCTATATCTACTGTCTCTATTATATTATGACAGACCAGCTAGATCTACTGTCTCTATTATATTATGACAGACCAGCTAGATCTACTGTCTCTATTATATTATGACTAGCTAGATCTATGTCTATTATTATATGTCTCTATTATATGACAGATCAGCTAGATCTACTGTCTCTATTATATTATGACAGACCAGCTAGATCTACTGTCTCTATTATATTATGACAGACCAGCTAGATCTACTGTCTCTATTATATTATGACAGACCAGCTAGATCTAATGTCTCTATTATATTATGACAGACCAGCTAGATCACTGTCTCTATTATATTATGACAGACCAGCTAGATCTACTGTCTCTATTATATTATGACAGACCAGCTAGATCTACTGTCTCTATGTCTCTATTATATTATGACAGACCAGCTAGATCTACTGTCTCTATTATATTATGTCAGACCAGCTAGATCTACTGTCTCTATTATATTATGTTAGACCAGCTAGATCTACTGTCTCTATTATATTATGACAGACCAGCTAGATCTATCTACTGTCTCTGTCTCTATTATATTATGACAGACCAGCTAGATCTATGTCTCTGTCTCTATTATTTATGACAGACCAGCTAGATCTACTGTCTCTATTATATTATGACAGACCAGCGAGATCTACTGTCTCTATTATATTATGACAGACCAGCTAGATCTACTGTCTCTATTATATTATGACAGACCAGCTAGATCTACTGTCTCTATTATATTATGACAGACCAGCTAGATCACTGTCTCTATTATATTATGACAGATCTACTGTCTCTATTATATTATGACAGACCAGCTAGATCTACTGTCTCTATTATATTATGACAGACCAGCTAGCTAGATCTACTGTCTCTATTATATTATGACAGACCAGCTAGATCTACTGTCTCTATTATATTATGACAGACCAGCTAGATCTACTGTCTCTATTATATTATGACAGACCAGCTAGATCTACCTAGATCTAGTCTCTATTATGACAGACCAGCTAGATCTACTGTCTCTATTATATTATGACAGACCAGCTAGATCTACAGCAGACCAGATCTACTGTCTCTATTATATTATGACAGACCAGCTAGATCTACTGTCTCTATTATTATGACAGACCAGCTAGATCTACTGTCTCTATTATATTATGACAGACCAGCTAGATCTACCAGCTAGATGTCTCTCTATTATATTATATGACAGACCAGCTAGATCTACTGTCTCTATTATATTATGACAGACCAGCTAGATCTACTGTCTCTATTATATTATGACAGACCAGCTATCTCTGTCTATTATTATGACAGACCAGCTAGATCTACTGTCTCTATGTCTCTATTATATTATGACAGACCAGCTAGATCTACTGTCTCTATTATATTATGACAGACCAGCTAGATCTACTGTCTCTATTATATTATGACAGACCAGCTAGATCTACTGTCTCTATTATAATATGACAGACCAGCTTGATCTAATGTCTTTATTATATTATGACAGACCAGCTAGATCTACTGTCTCTATTATATTATGACAGACCAGCTAGATCTACTAGATCTACTATTATATTATGTCAGCTAGATCTACTGTCTCTATTATATTATGACAGACCAGCTAGATCTACTGTCTCTATTATATTATGACAGACCAGCTAGATCTACTGTCTCTATTATATTATGACAGACCAGCTAGATCTACTGTCTCTATTATATTATGACAGACCAGCTAGATCTACTGTCTCTATTATATTATGACAGACCAGCTCGGTCTACTGTCTCTATTATATTATGACAGACCAGCCAGATCTACTGTCTCTATTATATTATTATATTATGACAGACCAGCTCGGTCTACTCTCTCTATTATATTATGACAGACCAGCTAGATCTACTGTCTCTATTATATATGGCAGAGAAGCTAGATCTACTGTCTCTATTAAAACATGACAGACCAGCTAGATCTACTGTCTCTATTATATTATGACAGACCAGCTAGATCTACTGTCTCTATTATATTATGACAGACCAGCTAGATCTACTGTCTCTATTATATTATGACAGACCAGCTAGATCTACTGTCGATCTACTGTCTATTATATTATGACAGACCAGCTAGATCTACTGTCTCTATTATGTTATGACAGACCAGCTAGATCTACTGTCTCTATTATATTATGACAGACCAGCTAGATCTACTGTCTCTATTATATTATGACAGACCAGCTAGATCTACTGTCTCTATTATATTATGACAGACCAGCTAGATCTATCTGTCTCTATTATATTATGACAGACCAGCTAGATCACTGTCTCTAGATCTACTGTCTCTATTATATTATGACAGACCAGCTAGATCTACTGTCTCTATTATATTATGACAGACCAGCTAGATCTACTGTCTCTATTATATTATGACAGACCAGCTAGATCTACTGTCTCTATTATATTATGACAGACCAGCTAGATCTACTGTCTCTATTATATTATGACAGACCAGCTAGATCTACTGTCTCTATTATATTATGACAGACCAGCTAGATCTACTGTCTCTATTATATTATGACAGACCAGCTAGATCTACTGTCTCTATTATATTATGACAGACCAGCTAGATCTACTGTCTCTATTATATTATGACAGACCAGCTAGATCTACTGTCTCTAGCTGATCTCTGTCTCTATTATTATGACAGACCAGCTAGATCTACTGTCTCTATTATATTATGACAGACCAGCTAGATCTACTGTCTCTATTATATTATGACAGACCAGCTAGATCTACTGTCTCTATTATATTATGACAGACCAGCTAGATCTACTGTCTCTATTATATTATGACAGACCAGCTATTATCTACTGTCTCTATTATATTATGACAGACCAGCTAGATCTACTGTCTCTATTATATTATGACAGACCAGCTAGATCTACTCTCTCTATTATGTTATGACAGACCAGCTAGATCTACTGTCTCTATTATATTATGACAGACCAGCTAGATCTACTGTCTCTATTATATTATGACAGACCAGCTAGATCTACTGTCTCTATTATATTATGAAAGACCAGCTAGATCTACTGTCTCTATTATATTATGACAGACCAGCTAGATCTACTGTCTCTATTATATTATGACAGACCAGCTAGATCTACTGTCTCTATTATATTATGACAGACCAGCTAGATCTACTGTCTCTATTATATTATGACAGACCAGCTAGATCTACTGTCTCTATTATATTATGACAGACCAGCTAGATCTACTGTCTCTATTATATTATGACAGACCAGCTAGATCTACTGTCTCTATTATATTATGACAGACCAGCTAGATCTACTGTCTCTATTATATTATGACAGACCAGCTAGATCTACTGTCTCTATTATATTATGTCTCAGACCAGCTAGATCTACTGACAGACCTCTATTATTATATACTGTCTCTATTATATTATGACAGACCAGCTAGATCTACTGTCTCTATTATATAGATATGACAGACCAGCTGATCTACTGTCTCTATTATATTATGACAGACCAGCTAGATAGATCTACTGTCTCTATTATATTATGACAGACCAGCTAGATCTACTGTCTCTATTATATTATGACAGACCAGCTAGATCTACTGTCTCTATTATATTATGACAGACCAGCTAGATCTACTGTCTCTATTATATTATGACAGACCAGCTAGATCTACTGTCTCTATTATATTATGACAGACCAGCTAGATCTACTGTCTCTATTATATTATGACAGACCAGCTAGATCTACTGTCTCTATTATATTATGACAGACCAGCTAGATCTACTGTCTCTATTATTATGACAGACCAGCTAGATCTACTGTCTCTATTATATTATGACAGACCAGCTAGATCTACTGTCTCTATTATTTATGACAGACCAGCTAGATCTACTGTCTCTATTATATTATGACAGACCAGCTAGATCTACTGTCTCTATTATATTATGACAGACCAGCTAGATCTACTGTCTCTATTATATTATGACAGACCAGCTAGATCTACTGTCTCTATTATATTATGACAGACCAGCTAGATCTACTGTCTCTATTATATTATGACAGACCAGCTAGATCTACTGTCTCTATTATATTATGACAGACCAGCTAGATCTACTGTCTCTATTATATTATGACAGACCAGCTAGATCTACTGTCTCTATTATATTATGACAGACCAGCTAGATCTACTGTCTCTATTATATTATGACAGACCAGCTAGATCTACTGTCTCTATTATATTATGACAGACCAGCTAGATCTACTGTCTCTATTATATTATGACAGACTGTCTCAGCAGATGTCTCTATTATATTATGACAGACCAGCTAGATCTACTGTCTCTATTATATTATGACAGATCAGCTAGATCTACTGTCTCTATTATATTATGACAGACCAGCTAGATCTACTGTCTCTATTATATTATGACAGACCAGCTAGATCTACTGTCTCTATTATATTATACCTAGATCTATATTATGACAGACCAGCTAGATCTACTGTCTCTATTATATTATGACAGACCAGCTAGATCTACTGTCTCTATTATATTATGACAGACCAGCTAGATCTACTGTCTCTATTATATTATGACAGACCAGCTAGATCTACTGTCTCTATTATATTATGACAGACCAGCTAGATCTACTGTCTCTATTATATTATGACAGACCAGCTAGATCTACTGTCTCTATTATATTATGACAGACCAGCTAGATCTATGCTAGATCTCTGTCTATTATATTATGACAGACCAGCTAGATCTACTGTCTCTATTATATTATGACAGATCTACTGTCTCTATTATATTATGACAGACCAGCTAGATCTACTGTCTCTATTATATTATGACAGACCAGCTAGATCTACTGTCTCTATTATATTATGACAGACCAGCTAGATCTACTGTCTCTATTATATTATGACAGACCAGCTAGATCTACTGTCTCTATTATATTATGACAGACCAGCTAGATCTACTGTCTCTATTATATTATGACAGACCAGCTAGATCTACTGTCTCTATTATATTATGACAGACCAGCTAGATCTACTGTCTCTATTATATTATGACAGACCAGCTAGATCTACTGTCTCTATTATTGTATGACAGATCAGCTAGATCTATGGTCTCTGTTATTTTATGACAGACCAGCTAGATCTACTGTCTCTATTATAATATGACAGACCAGCTTGATCTAATGTCTCTATTATATTATGACAGACCAGCTAGATCTACTGTCTCTATTATATTATGACAGACCAGCTAGATCTACTGTCTCTATTATATTATGTCAGACCAGCTAGATCTACTGTCTCTATTATATATGACAGACCAGCTAGATCTACTGTCTCTATTATGTTATGACAGACCAGCTAGATCTACTGTCTCTATTATATTATGACAGACCAGCTAGATCTACTGTCTCTATTATATTATGACAGACCAGCTAGATCTACTGTCTCTATTATATTATGACAGACCAGCTAGATCTACTGTCTCTATTATATTATGACAGACCAGCTAGATCTACTGTCTCTATTATATTACAGACCACAGATCTACTGTCTCTATTATATTATGACAGACCAGCTAGATCTACTGTCTCTATTATATTATGACAGACCAGCTAGATCTACTGTCTCTATTATATTATGACAGACCAGCTAGATCTACTGTCTCTATTATATTATGACAGACCAGCAGATCTACTGTCTCTATTATATTATCTACTGATCTACTGTCTCTATATTATTATGACAGACCAGCTAGATCTACTGTCTCAGCTAGATCTACTGTCTCTATTATATTATGACAGACCAGCTAGATCTACTGTCTCTATTATATTATGACAGACCAGCTAGATCTACTGTCTCTATTATATTATGACAGACCAGCTAGATCTACTGTCTCTATTATATTATGACAGACCAGCTAGATCTACTGTCTCTATTATATTATGACAGACCAGCTAGATCTACTGTCTCTATTATATTATGACAGACCAGCTAGATCTACTGTCTCTATTATATTATGATGACTGTCTCAGACTAGATCTACTGTCTCTATTATATTATGACAGACCAGCTAGATCTACTGTCTCTATTATATTATGACAGACCAGCTAGATCTACTGTCTCTATTATATTATGACAGACCAGCTAGATCTACTGTCTCTATTATATTATGACAGACCATATTATGACAGATCTATCTGTCTCTATTATATTATGACAGACCAGCTAGATCTACTGTCTCTATTATATTATGACAGACCAGCTAGATCTACTGTCTCTATTATATTATGACAGACCAGCTAGATCTACTGTCTCTATTATATTATGACAGACCAGCTAGATCTACTGTCTCTATTATATTATGACAGACCAGCTAGATCTACTGTCTCTATTATATTATGACAGACCAGCTAGATCTACTGTCTCTATTATATTATGACAGACCAGCTAGATCTACTGTCTCTATTATATTATGACAGACCAGCTAGATCTACTGTCTCTATTATATTATGACAGACCAGCTAGATCTACTGTCTCTATTATATTATGACAGACCAGCTAGATCTACTGTCTCTATTATATTATGACAGACCAGCTAGATCTACTGTCTCTATTATATTATGACAGACCAGCTAAATCTACTGTCTCTATTATATTATGACAGACCAGCTAGATCTACTGTCTCTATTATATTATGACAGACCAGCTAGACCTACTGTCTCTACTGTCTCTATTATATTATGACAGACCAGCTAGATCTACTGTCTCTATTATATTATGACAGACCAGCTAGATCTACTGTCTCTATTATATTATAACAGACCAGCTAGATCTACTGTCTCTGTTATATTATGACAGACTAGCTAGATCTACTGTCTCTAGATAGATCTACTGATCTACTGTCTCTATTCTATTATGACAGACAAGATAGATCTACTGTCTCTATTATATTATGACAGACCAGCTAGATCTACTGTCTCTATTATATTATGACAGACCAGCTAGATCTACTGTCTCTATTATATTATGACAGACCAGCTAGATCTACTGTCTCTATTATATTATGACAGACCAGCTAGATCTACTGTCTCTATTATATTATGACAGACCAGCTAGATCTACTGTCTCTATTATATTATGACAGACCAGCTAGATCTACTGTCTCTATTATATTATGACAGACCAGCTAGATCTACTGTCTCTATTATATTATGACAGACCAGCTAGATCTACTGTCTCTATTATATTATGACAGACCAGCTAGATCTACTGTCTCTATTATAATATGACAGACCAGCTTGATCTAATGTCTTTATTATATTATGACAGACCAGCTAGATCTACTGTCTCTATTATATTATGACAGACCAGCTAGATCTACTGTCTCTATTATATTATGACAGACCAGCTAGATCTACTGTCTCTATTATATTATGACAGACCAGCTAGATCTACTGTCTCTATTATATTATGACAGACCAGCTAGATCTACTGTCTCTATTATATTATGACAGACCAGCTAGATCTACTGTCTCTATTATATTATGACAGACCAGCTAGATCTACTGTCTCTATTATATTATGACAGACCAGCTAGATCTACTGTCTCTATTATATTATGACAGACCAGCTAGATCTACTGTCTCTATTATATTATGACAGACCAGCTAGATCTACTGTCTCTATTATATTATGACAGACCATCTACTGTCTCTATTATATTATGACAGACCAGATCTACTGTCTCTATTATATTATGACAGACCAGATCTACTGTCTCTATTATATCTACTGTCTCTATTATATTATGACAGACCAGCTAGATCTACTGTCTCTATTATATTATGACAGACCAGTAGATCTACTGTCTCTATTATATTATGACAGACCAGCTAGATCTACTGTCTCTATTATATTATGACAGACCAGCTAGATCTACTGTCTCTATTATATTATGACAGACCAGCTAGATCTACTGTCTCTATTATATTATGACAGACCAGCTAGATCTACTGTCTCTATTATATTATGACAGACCAGCTAGATCTACTGTCTCTATTATATTATGACAGACCAGCTAGATCTACTGTCTCTATTATATTATGACAGACCAGCTAGATCTACTGTCTCTATTATATTATGACAGACCAGCTAGATCTACTGTCTCTATTATATTATGACAGACCAGCTAGATCTACTGTCTCTATTATATTATGACAGACCAGCTAGATCTACTGTCTCTATTATATTATGACAGACCAGCTAGATCTACTGTCTCTATTATATTATGACAGACCAGCTAGATCTACTGTCTCTATTATATTATGACAGACCAGCTAGATCTACTGTCTCTATTATATTATGACAGACCAGCTATATCTACTGTCTCTATTATATTATGACAGACCAGCTAGATCTACTGTCTCTATTATATTATGACAGACCAGCTAGATCTACTGTCTCTATTATATTATGACAGACCAGCTAGATCTATATTATGACAGACCAGCTAGATCTACTGTCTCTATTATATTATGACAGACCAGCTAGATCTACTGTCTCTATTATATTCTAGATCTACTGTCTCTATTATATTATGACAGACCAGCTAGATCTACTGTCTCTATTATATTATGACAGACCAGCTAGATCTATTATATTATGACAGACCAGCTAGATCTACTGTCTCTATTATATTATGACAGACCAGCTAGATCTACTGTCTCTATTATATTATGACAGACCAGCTAGATCTACTGTCTCTATTATATTATGACAGACCAGCTAGATCTACTGTCTCTATTATATTATGACAGACCAGCTAGATCTACTGTCTCTATTATATTATGACAGACCAGCTAGATCTACTGTCTCTATTATATTATGACAGACCAGCTAGATCTACTGTCTCTATTATATTATGACAGACCAGCTAGATCTACTGTCTCTATTATATTATGACAGACCAGCTAGATCTACTGTCTCTATTATATTATGACAGACAGACCAGCTGTCTCTATTAGATCTAATGTCTCTATTATATTATGACAGACCAGCTAGATCTACTGTCTCTATTATGTCTCTATTACTGTCTATTATATTATGACAGACCAGCTAGATCTACTGTCTCTATTATATTATGACAGACCAGCTAGATCTACTGTCTTTATTATATTATGACAGACCAGCTAGATCTACTGTCTCTATTATATTATGACAGACCAGCTAGATCTACTGTCTCTATTATATTATGACAGACCAGCTAGATCTACTGTCTCTATTATATTATGACAGACCAGCTAGATCTACTGTCTCTATTATATTATGACAGACCAGCTAGATCTACTGTCTCTATTATATTATGACAGACCAGCTAGATCTACTGTCTCTTATTATATTATGACAGACCAGCTAGATCTACTGTCTCTATTATATTATGACAGACCAGCTAGATCTACTGTCTCTATTATATTATGACAGACCAGCTAGATCTACTGTCTCTATTATATTATGACAGACCAGCTAGATCTACTGTCTCTATTATATTATGACAGACCAGCTAGATCTACTGTCTCTATTATATTATGACAGACCAGCTAGATCTACTGTCTCTATTATATTATGACAGACCAGCTAGATCTACTGTCTCTATCTACTGATCTCTATTATATTATGACAGACCAGCTAGATCTACTGTCTCTATTATATTATGACAGACCAGCTAGATCTACTGTCTCTATTATATTATGACAGACCAGCTAGATCTACTGTCTCTATTATATTATGACAGACCAGCTAGATCTACTGTCTCTATTATATTATGACAGACCAGCTAGATCTACTGTCTCTATTATATTATGACAGACCAGCTAGATCTACTGTCTCTATTATATTATGACAGACCAGTCTCTATTATATTATGACAGACCAGATCTACTGTCTCTATTATATTATGACAGACCAGCTAGATCTACTGTCTCTATTATAATATGACAGACCAGCTAGATCTACTGTCTCTATTATATTATGACAGACCAGCTAGATCTACTGTCTCTATTATATTATGACAGACCAGCTAGATCTATGTCTCTATTATATTATGACAGACCAGCTAGATCTACTGTCTCTATTATATTATGACAGACCAGCTAGATCTACTGTCTCTATTATATTATGACAGACCAGCTAGATCTACTGTCTCTATTATATTATGACAGACCAGCTAGATCTACTGTCTCTATTATATTATGACAGACCAGCTAGATCTACTGTCTCTATTATATTATGACAGACCAGCATTATCTACTGTCTCTATTATATTATGACAGACCAGCTAGATCTACTGTCTCTATTATATTATGACAGACCAGCTAGATCTACTGTCTCTATTATATTATGACAGACCAGCTAGATCTACTGTCTCTATTATATTATGACAGACCAGCTAGATCTCTGTCTCTATTATATTATGACAGACCAGCTAGATCTACTGTCTCTATTATATTATGACAGACCAGCTAGATCTACTGTCTCTATTATATTATGACAGACCAGCTAGATCTACTGTCTCTATTATATTATGACAGACCAGCTAGATCTACTGTCTTTATTATATTATGACAGACCAGCTACATCTACTGTCTCTATTATATTATGACAGATCAGCTCGATCTACTGTCTCTATTATTATGACAGACCAGCTAGATCTACTGTCTATTAACACATGACAGACCAGCAAGATCTACTGTCTCTATTATATTATGACAGACCAGCTAGATCTACTGTCTCTATTATATTATGACAGACCAGCTAGATCTACTGTCTCTATTATATTATGACAGACCAGCTGATCTACTGTCTCTATTATATTATGACAGACCAGCTAGATCTACTGTCTCTATTATATTATGACAGACCAGCTAGATCTACTGTCTCTATTATATTATGACAGACCAGCTAGATCTACTGTCTCTATTATATTATGACAGACCAGCTAGATCTACTGTCTCTATTATATTATGACAGACCAGCTAGATCTACTGTCTCAATTATATTATGACAGACCAGCTAGATCTACTGTCTCTATTATATTATAACAGACCAGCTAGATCTTCTGTCTCTATTATATTATGACAGACCAGCTAGATCTACTGTCTCATTTATAATATGACAGACCAGCTAGATCTATGTCTTCTATTATATTATGACAGACCAGCTAGATCTACTGTCTCTATTATATTATGACAGACCAGCTAGATCTACTGTCTCTATTATATTATGACAGACCAGCTAGATCTACTGTCTCTATTATATTATGACAGACCAGCTAGATCTACTGTCTCTATTATATTATGACAGACCAGCTAGATCTACTGTCTCTATTATATTATGACAGACCAGCTAGATCTACTGTCTCTATTATATTATGACAGACCAGCTAGATCTACTGTCTCTATTATATTATGACAGACCAGCTAGATCTACTGTCTCTATTATATTATGACAGACCAGCTAGATCTACTGTCTCTATTATATTTAGACAGACCAGCTAGATCTACTGTCTCTATTATATTATGACAGACCAGCTAGATCTACTGTCTCTATTATATTATGACAGACCAGCTAGATCTACTGTCTCTATTATATTATGACAGACCAGCTAGATCTACTGTCTCTATTATATTATGACAGACCAGCTAGATCTACTGTCTCTATTATATTATGACAGACCAGCTAGATCTACTGTCTCTATTATATTATGACAGACCAGCTAGATCTACTGTCTCTATTATATTATGACAGACCAGCTAGATCTACTGTCTCTATTATATTATGACAGACCAGCTAGATCTACTGTCTATATTATATTATGACAGACCAGCTAGATCTACTGTCTCTATTATATTATGACAGACCAGCTAGATCTACTGTCTCTATTATATTATGACAGACCAGCTAGATCTACTGTCTCTATTATATTATGACAGACCAGCTAGATCTACTGTCTCTATTATATTATGACAGACCAGCTAGATCTACTGTCTCTATTATATTATGACAGACCACCAGTCTCTATTATATTATGACAGATCTATCTGTCTCTATTATATTATGACAGACCAGCTAGATCTACTGTCTCTATTATATTATGACAGACCATGACTATTATATTATGACCACAGACCATGATCTACTGTCTCTATTATATTATTATTATATTATGACAGACCAGCTCGATCTACTGTCTCTATTATATTATGACAGACCAGCTAGATCTACTGTCTCTATTATATTATGACAGACCAGCTAGATCTACTGTCTCTATTATATTATGACAGACCAGCTAGATCTACTGTCTCTATTATATTATGACAGACCAGCTAGATCTACTGTCTCTATTATATTATGACAGACCAGCTTGATCTAATGTCTCTATTATATTATGACAGACCAGCTAGATCTACTGTCTCTATTATATTATGACAGACCAGCTAGATCTACTGTCTCTATTATATTATGACAGACCAGCTAGATCTACTGTCTCTATTATATTATGACAGACCAGCTAGATCTACTGTCTCTATTATAATATGACAGACCAGCTAGATCTACTGTCTCTATTATATTATGACAGACCAGCTAGATCTACTGTCTCTATTATATTATGACAGACCAGCTAGATCTACTGTCTCTATTATTGTATGACAGATCAGCTAGATCTATGGTCTCTGTTATTTTATGACAGACCAGCTAGATCTACTGTCTCTATTATATTATGACAGACCAGCTAGATCTACTGTCTCTATTATATTATGACAGACCAGCTAGATCTACTGTCTCTATTATATTATGACAGACCAGCTAGATCTACTGTCTCTATTATATTATGACAGACCAGCTAGATCTACTGTCTCTATTATATTATGACAGACCAGCTAGATCTACTGTCTCTATTATATCATGACAGACCAGCTAGATCTACTGTCTCTATTATATTATGACAGACCAGCTAGATCTACTGTCTCTATTATATTATGACAGACCAGCTAGATCTACTGATCTACTGTCTCATGACAGACCAGCTAGATCTACTGTCTCTATTATATTATGACAGACCAGCTAGATCTACTGTCTCTATTATATTATGACAGACCAGCTAGATCTACTGTCTCTATTATATTATGACAGACCAGCTAGATCTACTGTCTCTATTATATTATGACAGACCAGCTAGATCTACTGTCTCTATTATATTATGACAGACCATTAATATCTACTGTCTCTATTATGTTATGACAGACCAGCTGGATCTACTGTCTCTATTATATTATGACAGACCAGCTAGATCTACTGTCTCTATTATATTATGACAGACCAGCTAGATCTACTGTCTTTAATATATTATGACAGACCAGCTAGATCTACTGTCTCTATTATATTATGACAGACCAGCTAGATCTACTGTCTCTATTATATTATGTCAGACCAGCTAGATCTACTGTCTCTATTATATTATGTCAGACCAGCTATATCTACTGTCTCCATTATGTTATGACAGACCAGCTAGATCTACTGCCTCTATAGTACTATAGGAATGTGTGTAGTGTAGTACTATAGGGATGTGTGTACTATAGTGATGTGTGTAGTGTAGTGTAGTACTATAGGGATGTGTGTAGTATAGTACTATAGGGATGTGTTTAGTGTAGTACTATTGGGATGTGTGTAGTATAGTACTATAGGGATGTGTGCAGTGTAGTGTAGTACTATAGGGATATGTGTAGTGTAGTACTATAGGGATGTGTGTAGTGTAGTACTATAGGGATATGTGTAGTGTAGTACTATAGGGATGTGTGTAGTGTACTGTACTATAGGGATATGTGTAGTGTAGTACTATAGGGATGTGTGTAGTGTAGTACTATAGGGATATGTGTAGTGTAGTACTATAGGGATGTGTGTAGTGTACTGTACTATAGGGATATGTGTAGTGTAGTACTATAGGGATGTGTGTTGTGTAGTACTATAGTGGTGTGCATAGTGTAGTACTTTTGGGGTTTGTGTTGTGTAGTTTAATACTATAGGGCTGTTCTACAACAGTCTTGGAAGGATACTAATGACCATCGTGTGCATGATAGTGATTTTGAATTGATACAAACTAAAACAAATTGGAATATAAAGTAAAAATCCCTTCGATTTTAGAGGCAATGACCTACTTATATACAAGTGATCTTGACCGCCGACACATGACATTGGGGATATATTTCACGGTCACACTCATACTGTTATTACGGTAAAGCTGACAGGATGGAGTGCGCTCTCTCAAATGCCCCCAAATGGGGGTAAAACGTTTACTGCCAAACCCAAAACAAGTGTCGGGGTTTTCTACCGGCCATGTACAATCAACTGGAGTATATTGTGATTACAATTTGGCGGCGTCTTGTCAGAAATCCCGTGTAGGATGTTGGTTTCAGGCGTTTTGGAATACTAGGTATCATGTTTGTACCTTTCTTTACAATAGTGGTGAAATCCACGGAATATTCCACATTGGAACAGCTGACGATAATGCCGCACCGAAAATATGAACGAGATATGAAGAATTACAAGGAGAAATATAATTAAATCAAATGCTTGCTAATTGACAAATCAGGTAACAATGTTGGACTATATTTATCAAGTTGCATAGGTGTTCTGTTTCTGTTTGCGTGCTAGCTGGCTTTGCAGTTTTTCCAGGGGCTGCGTTGGGCTTCGCTGTTTGTCTTTTCCCCTAGACTGCCTTGAGCCCCTCCTTGTTTTGTATCTCGCTAGGGGAGAGAGAGAGAGAGAGAGTCATGTTTACATTCTGCACAGGGTCTATAGCGCAAGGATAGAGGCCGTTTCCTATCTCCCATTTTACGAACAGGTGTTATGTCTATTGAAAGAGGATTAGAACATCCCAATAAGAATGCATTGGTCTCCTTCCTCTTTTTTATAGGGATATTTCCGTCTGCAACATTGCAGTGTTTTTCTCTGCAGTAAAGCAATCGGACAGCCAGGGCTGACGTGCAGATAAGATGCTCAGACATAATACATGATGTCATGTTTCTAGGCAAAATATGTGTGTTGGATCAATAGACTTCGGAAGACACCATTTCTTTCTTTGGTCTAAGGCAATTCGCACTGTCTGTCTCCCGTTACAGGCCCACTTCATTTTATTCCACAGATAGCGATCCTGTGCAAGGACTTCTATCGTGAGTACCTTTACATGTATAGTAATAAATCGATAGTGATTATGGCAGTAGGGAGATTATATAATAGTAATGTAAACACCATACTGTGTTTATCTTAATCCGCACAAGAGCAAAATCGAAGTTAGCATACCCCGATTAAAACACCAGATTTTCTAAATCTTTCGAATTATAAGGACACGTAAACACCCTAAACTGTGATCAAGGGGTGTGTTTGATCTGCGCATGTGCTTGAACCGAGCAAGCCTTTCAAGAGCAGGTGTTCCCAAACTTTTTCACTTGACCCCCTCGCATCCAGCTCTGGGGAACATCCCGCGCCCCGCTGCGCACACGCCAGGTCTATTTCTATGGGCACAAGCACTGTTCATGACACAAACTGTTCACTTACATTTTGTTGGAGGGAATTTAGCAGGTTTAAAGGGTATTTCTTGGAATTCGACACATTTTTGTTCATGGGGTGCAAAGAACATTTTTGCAGTTTTAAAGCAAAATAAATGGTGAATAAACGATTGGAACTATTTCCCTGCTTGACCGCTAAGTTTTATGGGTATCATGACACCTCCACTATGGGGCTTTCTTTAGTGCGAGTGTCGTGAGTTCGGAAAAACTGAATGTATAGAGCTAGTTTTCCACATACCAACTTAATATGTCCGAACTCAGAATCAAATATGGTTCACAGAATAACATGGTCGCTGTGGTAGAATGTTTATTTTGATTGGTGATTTTCTGAAATTTTCTGCATCCATCAGGTCGCCTGATTTCAGATGTAACCATGGAAACATCATTATTTTGGAAATCGCAAAGCATGTTAACGTTTTAATTGAATTATTATATCAATCTGACTTTCTACAAATATATCATTATTGTGTGCGTGTAACCATACTCAAGACTTTTAAACACTTTTTACATACCCACAGCCATAACAAGTCGTGTTATAACAAATCAAGGCCCCGTTCCTGACAATTAAGCCCTAATTTGGCCTTCCAGAGTTGCATGTGTTTCCTAATTGGCTAAGAGGCCAGAGTCCTCTGTGGGGTCACATATAGATTACTGTATGCTATCACTTGTGAGGAAACCACAGACTAGGCTACACATGGCCTACAGTGCTATCTGTTGGATAGGATAAACAGTGTTTAGTGTTGTCTCAGACTGGTCTCATGATAGACGTAACATAGTTAATTTAAATCCGGGACTCTCAAATTCGTATGATATGTTACGTTTTGGTATGATTACATAAAATATAAGGGTACTTTTAAGGCAAATGTAAAAGAAGGCTGAATGGGCGGGCGTGTAACGCAAACGTCGAGCAACCCGAAGGTTGCATGTTCGAATCTTATCACGGACAATTTGATCATTTTTAGCTAATTAGCAACTACTTACTACTTTTTTTCTTGCAACTTTGCAACTACTTATGTTAGTTAACTGGTCCCCTAACCTTAACCCTTTTAGTTACCCCTTTACTAACCCTAACCATAATCTTAACCCCTAGTGCTAGCAAACGTTAGCCACCTAGCAAACGTTAGCCACCTAGCAAACGTTAGCCACCTATTATATGTTTTTGAAAATTCGTTCCTGTATATAAAAATATATACTTTTTACTAGGCCTAGGCTACATGTCAAGTCATTTTGGTTATGAGTCATAAACCAGCATACTGTCTCAGTTGTGCTGCATGCATGCACAAGTATATGTTGGAGAGAAAAAACAAAATACATTGTGTATCAATGTTACTGTATGTAACTTCTTGTAGTCAGTGTTACGGGACAAGTACAAACCAAAATCAAATGTTATTTGTCACATGCTTTTATAAACAGGTGTTGACTAACAGTGAAATGCTTCCTGATGGGTCCTTCCCAAACTGAGAAATAACACAAGGGATAAATACTCAACGAGTACCGATAACGTTGGCTAAATGAACGGGGTACCAGTACCGAGTCGACGTGCAGGGGTTATGAGGTCATTGGAGGTAGATAAAGTGACTAGGTAACAGGACAGATTAGTAAACCGTAACAGCAGCGGTATGTGATGAGTCAAAAGAGTGCTGAAAGGATCAATGCAGATAGTCCGGGTAGCTATTGGTTAAATATTTTAACTATTTAGCAATCTTGAGGCTTTGCGGGAGAAGCTGTTTTTAGGTTCCTGTTGGTTCCAGACTTGGTCCATCGGTACAGCTTGGCGTGCGGTAGCAGAGAGAACAGTCTATGACTTGGGTGGCTGGAGTCTCTGACCATTTTTAGGGCCCCTTCTGACAGTTTCTCTACTGTTCATGAAGGGAAATGACAGACTGGTTCCCTAAGGCTGTCTGGTTTAGAGGGAAGGATGTAACTGGCTGAGATCCCATAGAGAGAGTTACTAGTAGAAAGTACATAGAATGACAGAGGGGCAATCTGAAATTCGAACAACAAACCGTACACCCCGCCTTTTGTTCTGGTATACAGTTGAGGGATGAGACTGGATAAATTGAACTACTCTCATATTCCTAGACAGAGCTATAGAGCCAAGAACATCCATATCACACATTTTAAAGTAAAATAAATAAATAATAATGTATTAATCCTGGATTGCCCCTTTAACAAATGTAGTGAAAGTTGTCATCTGTCAGTAGAATTGTTGTCTGAAGCAGAATGTATGTGTACCCTCCCCCTCTCCCATATGGTTTAGGTTCCATCTGCCTTGTTGTGACTAGTTCACACGTGAGACTATAAAATGTGGGACATGAAACAACAGGCAGAGTCGCCAGCAGTTGGCGGCAACTGACAGTTTTTTTTTGTTTTTTAATCTTTGTTTGCCTTCTGTCTGGGCAAAAGTGATAGACTTATAGTGATATTGCTCTAAGCTGTCTAAGCTACAGAGTGTTACACCAGATCATGGGATTTAACCAAATATTATTTTGGTATCCATTACTGGGAGTAACAGGATAGGTACTGTTTGGTGTAAAATGTTTGACCAACCTTAGCTTGGCTTCAGCGACACTACCGTCGTCCTCGATTCGTGGAAACAGGAGTCTCATAACATGTCTGTATCCAGGTACAGGGGGTCCGTTTGAATTTAAAAAAAAATGCTGTTAAAATAAATTCTTTTTTTTTGCTCCATGAAGTAATCCAACAACGTGTACGCCGCCATCTTGTCTATTTCAAGTCTTCTCTCAAGTCCAGATCTTTTTGTGATTGATTAGTTATGTGCAGCATCATAGCCTGATGTTAACTAGCAGGCTGTGCCAACATGACTAACCTAGCAGGCTGTGCCAACATGACTAACCTAGCAGGCTGTGCTAACATGACTAACCTAGCAGGCTGTGCTAACATGACTAACCCTAGCAGGCTGTGCTAACATGACTAACCCTAGCAGGCTGTGCTAACATGACTAACCCTAGCAGGCTGTGCTAACATGACTAACCCTAGCAGGCTGTGCTAACATCACTAACCCTAGCAGGCTGTGCTAACATGACTAACCTAGCAGGCTGTGCTAACATGACTAACCTAGCAGGCTGTGCTAACATGACTAACCCTAGCAGGCTGTGCTAACATGACTAACCCTAGCAGGCTGTGCTAACATGACTAACCTAGCAGGCTGTGCTAACATGACTAACCTAGCAGGCTGTGCTAACATGACTAACCCTAGCAGGCTGTGCCAACATGACTAACCCTAGCAGGCTGTGCTAACATGACTAACCTACTAGCAGGCTGTGCCAACATGACTAACCCTAGCAGGCTGTGCTAACATGCCTAACCTACTAGCAGGCTGTGCCAACATGACTAACCCTAGCAGGCTGTGCCAACATGACTAACCTACTAGCAGGCTGTGCAAACATGACTAACCTACTAGCAGGCTGTGCCAACATGACTAACCTAGCAGGCTGTGCTAACATGACTAACCTAGCAGGCTGTGCTAACATGACTAACCTAGCAGGCCGTGCTAACATGACTAACCTAGCAGGCCGTGCCAACATGACTAACCTAACAGGCCGTGCCAACATGACTAACCTAGCAGGCTGTGCCAACATGACTAACCTAGCAGGCTGTGCTAACATGACTAACCCTAGCAGGGTGTGCCAACATGACTAACCCTAGCAGGGTGTGCCAACATGACTAACCCTAGCAGGCTGTGCCAACATGACTAACCCTAGCAGGCTGTGCCAACATGACTAACCTAGCAGGCTGTGCCAACATGACTAACCTACTAGCAGGCTGTGCCAACATGACTAACCCTAGCAGGCTGTGCCAACATGACTAACCTAGCAGGCTGTGCCAACATGACTAACCTACTAGCAGGCTGTGCCAACATGACTAACCTACTAGCAGGCTGTGACAACATGACTAACCTACTAGCAGGCTGTGCCAACATGACTAACCTACTAGCAGGCTGTGACAACATGACTAATCTACTAGCAGGCTGTGCCAACATGACTAACCTACTAGCAGGCTGTGCCAACATGACTAACCTACTAGCAGGCTGTGCCAACATGACTAACCCTAGCAGGCTGTGCCAACATGACTAACCCTAGCAGGCTGTGCCAACATGACTAACCTAGCAGGCTGTGCCAACATGACTAACCTACTAGCAGGCTGTGCCAACATGACTAACCTACTAGCAGGCTGTGACAACATGACTAATCTACTAGCAGGCTGTGCCAACATGACTAACCTACTAGCAGGCTGTGCTAACATGACTAACCCTAGCAGGCTGTGCTAATGTAACGGATGTGAAACGGCTAGCTTAGTTAGCGGTGTGCGCTAAATAGCGTTTCAATCGGTGACGTCACTTGCTCTGAGACCTTGAAGTAGTAGTTCCCCTTGCTCTGCAAGGGCCGCGGCTTTTGTGGAGCGATGGGTAACGACGCTTCGAGGGTGACTGTTGTTGATGTGTGCAGAAGGTCCCTGGTTCGCGCCCAGGTATGGGCGAGGGGACGGTTTAAAATTATACTGTTACACTAACATGACTAACCCTAGCAGGCTGTGCTAACATGACTAACCTACTAGCAGGCTGTGCCAACATGACTAACCTACTAGCAGGCTGTGCCAACATGACTAACCTACTAGCAGGCTGTACCAACATGACTAACCTAGCAGGCTGTGCCAATATGACTAACCCTAACAGGGTGTGCTAACATGACTAACCCTAGCAGGCTGTGCTAACATGACTAACCTAGCAGGCTGTGCCAACATGACTAACTAACATGGGGAGGCTATATTGGTCTGATTACTAAATACCCACTGCACTACTTAAAAAAAAAAGTGTTTATATTCAGGTTTTTCAGACTTCCTGCGGCTATGGTTACATGCTACCTCTAGACTATTGAGTGGTATTCATTAGGCACCAAACGGACACTTGACAGGTGTGGCATATCAAGAATCAGATTGAACAGTATGATCATTACACAGGTGCACCTTGTGCTGGGACAAAATGCCACTAAAATGTGCAGTTTTGTCACACAACACAATGCCACAGATCAAATCAAATGTATTTATATAGCCCTTCGTACATCAGCTGATATCTCAAAGTGCTGTACAGAAACCCAGCCTAAAACCCCAAACAACAAGCAATGCAGGTGTAGAAGCACGGTGGTTAGGAAAAACTCCCTAGAAAGGCCAAAACCTAGGAAGAAACCTAGAGAGGAACCAGGCTATGAGGGGTGGCCAGTCCTTTTCTGGCTGTGCCGGGTGGAGATTATAACAGAACATGGCCAAGATGTTCAAATGTTCATAAATGACCAGCATGGTCAAATAATAGGTCTGGGACAGGTAGCACGTCCGGTGAACAGGTCAGGATTCCATAGCCGTAGGCAGAACAGTTGAGCAGGAGCAGCAGCATGGCCAGGTGGACTGGGGACAGCAAGGAGGGGACAGCAAGGAGTCATCATGTCAGGTAGTCCTGAGGCATGGTCCTAGGGCTCAGGTCCTCCAAGAGAGAGAAAGAAAGAGAGAATTAGGGAGAGCATATCTAAATTCACACAGGACACCGGATAAGACAGGAGAAGTACTCCAGATATAACAAACTGACCCTAGCCCCGACACAAACTACTGCAGCATAAATACTGGAGGCTGAGACAAGAGGGGTCAGGAGACATTGTGGCCCCATCCGATGATACCCCCACAGGGCTAAACAGGAAGGATATAACCCCACCCACTTTGCCAAAGCACAGCCCCCACACCACTAGAGGGATATCTTCAACCACCAACTTACCATCCTGAACAAGGCCGATTATAGCCCACAAAGATCTCCGCCACGGCACAACCCAAGGGGGGGCGCCAACCCCAGACAGGAAGATCACATCAGTGAATCAACCCACTCAAGTGACGCAACCCTCCTAGGAACGGTATGAAAGAGCACCAGTAAGCCAGTGACTCAGCCCCTGTAATAGGGTTAGAGGCAGAGAATCCCAGTGGAAAGAGGGGAACCGGCTAGGCAGAGACAGCAAGGGCAGTTCGTTGCTCCAGAGCCTTTCCGTTCACCTTACCACTCCTGGGCCAGACTACACTCAATCATATGACCCACTGAAGAGATGAGTCTTCAGTAAAGACTTAAAGGTTGAGACCGAGTTTGCGTCTCTGACATGGGTAGGCAGACCATTCCATAAAAATGGAGCTCTATAGGAGAAAGCCTTGCCTCCAGCTGTTTGCTTAGAAATTCTAGGGACAATTAGGAGGCCTGCGTCTTGTGACCGTAGCGTACGTGTAGGTATGTACGGCAGGACCAAATCAGAGAGATAGGTAGGAGCAAGCCCATGTAATGCTTTGTAGGTTAGCAGTAAAACCTTGAAATCAGCCCTTGCTTTGACAGGAAGCCAGTGTAGGGAGGCTCGCACTGGAGTAATATGATCAAATATTTTGGGGTTCTTGTCAGGATTCTAGCAGCCGTATTTAGCACTAACTGAAGTGTATTTAGTGCTTTATCCGGGTAGCCGGAAACTAGAGCATTGCAGTAGTCTAACCTAGAAGTAACAAAAGCATGGATTAATTTTTTTGCATCATTTTTGGACAGAATGTTTCAGATTTTTCAGATGCCTCAAGTTTTGAGTGTGAATGTCCACCAGAACTGTTGCCAGATAATTTAATTGTAATTTCTCTACCATAAGCCACCTTCATTGTTTTAGAGAACTTGGCAGTACGTCCAACCTGCTTCACAACCACAGATCATGTGAGCGAGTGGTTTGCTGATGTCAATGTTATGAACAGAATGCCCCATGGTGGTGATGAGGTTATGTAATGGGCGGGCAGGCAGGCATAAGCTACGGACAACGAACACTTGCATTTCATTGATGGCAATTTGAGTGCACAAAAATACGGTGACTCAATCCTGAGGCCCATTTTTTTTTTTAAGGTACCTGTGACCAACATATGCATATTTGTATTAGGATACTAGGATATTAGGACACCAAAATGGAAGCTAGACAGTCAGGGAGCATGGTAAATTCCCAAAACAATGGATAGAGGACATTCAGTGCAGTCCTCCAGGCCTCTAGAAGACCAAATGCTTACAGGGGCAAAATGAGTTTGACAACGCTGGTTCTAGTCCTTTTTACAAGCTGTGCTTGGTTGAGTTGCTTAATCTGTTCAGCATCAAAGCTGTATCTGTGTCGGGTCTGTATGGTTTCTTGATTTTATTGTATTTATGATCACGGATTCAGATCCTCACAGGATGTATGTAGATATAAAGAATAATTGGTTTCAGGCACGTCTGTTTGTGATTTGGTGTTTTTAACACTAGCGCAGGAGAGAGGTGTGGCTTCATCAAAAACAACTAACTACAACCTTTTCTTATTGAATGTTACCAATACATTTATCGGAAATTAATAATTCTAAACTAAGTAGTTTTATTCTAGTTTATATGTATAAATAAAAAATGTTTCTATATATTATATATATATAACATTTGCTATTTTATTTATATATATATATTATTTGATATATTTTATTTCTTTAGAATGATGGATGGACTATGCAAATAGCCTACATCTACTAGCATAACAACACAGCCAATGTTAACCAGGAGGCAGCTCGCTAAGCTAAAGAGATCTATCTGCCCTTTTGTCGTCGCAGCTGAAACGTCAGACACCAAGGGCACCTGTCAAACTTGAAAACGACTCTGCATTTGCACTCCCCATCTCATAGCTAACATAACCTCAGGTCGAGCATCCCTCGTCTTTCGATTTGAGACTAAAGCAAGTAAGCTAAAGATGTCTAGCTAGTTCTGCATGCTCAGTTAGCGAAAAGGAAAACATGATTAGCTAACCTGGCTACAGTTACCTAGCTCGCTAATCATGTGTTCCTTTTATGCATTTAGCTATTGATGATAGCTTGGATATTCGTGAAATATGAATTGAAAAGCTTGAGATTATTTAGTGCATGTGTTGCACACTGTAAAACTGTGGTTGACGGTGGATGGCTACCTCCTTGGCTTATAACGGCTAGCTAGCTCCTGTGTCCATTGCAAGCAATGCCTTTGTGCTTTTTGAGGCTAAATGCGTTAGCATCATGGAATATCAGCAATGCAACTTGAAACTAAAATAGAAGTGTAACGTTAAATGCTTTATCGTTGCATGCCTGTCTTGTTGAAGTGTGAAACAAATCTATTATTGCTACTTATTTAGCAAGCTAACTCCTCGTCCTTTGTTGTTGCTTTGTTTCTCTCTGAGCACATGGCTTTCCTTGTTTTTGTTTCAGTTAGATACAGCGCCCCCTATTTACAAACTGATGATGTCAAATAGTCCAACATTTCTTTGGCTGCGTTTTATACCGACAGTCCAATTACTTTTTTGTTACTAATTGGTCTTTTGACTAATCGTATCAGCTCTGAAAAAGATCTGGTGTGAAAAAGTCGGACTTGGTCAAAGGACCATTCAGTGGAAGAAATATCAGAATGGGCTGCCTGTGTCATTAACATTTTGAAAAAAAATGTTTACCTTTTACTTAACTAGGCAATTCAGTTAACAAACTCGTATTCAACTGGACGATAAATGCATTGCAACTTGCACGTCTCGCAAGTTAGCTATACGTTTGTAAATAGCAGATGCTTTTATCCAGAGCGACTTAGTTAGTACAGAATTCTTTTTCAGTCTGATAGAAAGTTAATTACATCTTAAGTTAAAGGCCTAGTGCAGTCAAAATCCATTTTTCCCCCGTGTTTTATCTCATATTGTACAACAGATGATGAAACTTAACACTGTAAAAGTGTGACAAGTGTTATATATCCAGATAGTTGCAGGTTTGGATGCGCCTGAGTTTCTGCTTTCCATGGTGACATCACCATGCAGTAAATTAGACCAATAACAAAGAGTTCCAAACCTCTCTGCCAATAACAGCTAGTGTTCAGTTTTACCCCTCCCCACTCAGACCACTCCCAGACAGTCCTAGCAAAATTCTTGTTGAGAAATAGTTGTTTGAAATAGTTGTTTGCTTAAACTATTTTTGCCCATTTAAAAAATGTATTACAGTAAGGTCCTAAATTGTTACCCAGAAACGAGTTGATATAATGCAGTAAGATATTCAGTCGGTATAGAAAGTCACCACCCTCTTTCAAAATGTTCACTTTTTGTTGCTTTACAGCCTGAAAGGAAAACGCATACAATCTCACTTTTTACGGCTTTATTTACACAAAGTGACCCACAATATCCCAAGTGGGGATTTTTTTTTTAAATCAGTTATTATTATTATTTTTTACTCTGAAAACTAAAAGCGAAAAAAAATGTGCAAACATGCTGAGGTATAACCAACAACCTTCCAGATCACAAATCAAGCTAATTGGCTTCCGTCTGTGATCACTTGTAGTGACTTTGATTAGTTAAGAATAAAAGCTGCTGTTCATAGAGGACAAAGTTGTGGAAGAGGCACTAGTCAGGGGCTGGATATTAAAAGACTTTAAAGGCTTTGTCCCTCGGCGCACAGTTATGACCATTATTAATAAGTGGAAGGCGTATAGCACCACCCAGACCCTGTATAGATCAGGCAATCCCTCCACAACTGGATGACCGGGTAAGGAGGAGACTGATCAGAGAGGCTACCAAGAAGACAATGGTGACTGAAAGAGTTTCAGGCCTTTAGGGCAAAAGACTGGTCAATGTGTGCATGTGACCGCAATATCACAAGCGCTCCACAAATCTGGCCTCTATGGGAGGGTGGCAAGAACAGGAAAATAAACACTCCTCAAAAAAACCAACATCAAGTCTCGTTTGAAGCTTTGCCAACTAGCACATTGTAGATTCCCGAGGCCAAGTGGCAACAGGTGCTGTGGTCAGACGAGACCAAAGTTGAACTTTTTGGCCTGAATGCAAAACGATATGTCTGGTGAAAACCCAATACATCTTTCTACCCAAAGAATGCCACCCCTGCAGCGAAGGGCGCCACCCCTGCAGCGAAGGGCGCCACCCCTGCAGCGAAGGGCGCCACCCCTGCAGCGAAGGGCGCCACGCCTGCAGTAAAGCACGGCGGGGGCAGCATCCTGTTGTGAGGGTGTTTCTCTTCAACAGGGACTGGAACGCTTGTCAGGATAGAAGGGAAAATGGACAGTGGGGGGAAAAAACAGATTCTTGAGGAGAACCTGCAGCCCTCTACCAGGAAGTTGAAGATGGTTCACGTTTCAACATGACAATAAATCAATGGGATTTAGGCCCTGACCTAAATCCCATTTGAGAATCTGTGGAATGACTCGAGTGCAGTCCATGAGTGGTCGCCATTCAATTTTGACTGAGCTTGAACAGAGGGGGGGGGGGGGGTCCACTTATACATATAGGGTATTTTACTGTTTTAAGTATAATAAATAAAATAAATAAAGGTGGAAAAAGTCAGATTTGATGCGTTTTCATTTTAGGCTGTAAAGCAACAAAAGGTGAACATATTGAAAGGGGGGTGGTGACTTTCTATATCCACTGTTTATATTACAGTAAGGTACTTAATTGTTACCCAGAAATCATTTGATATATGTCATATATGTATATACGCTACATGAACCAAAAGTATGTGGACACCTGCTCGTCGAACATCTCATTCCAAAATCATAGGCATTAATATAGATTTGGGCCACCCCCTTTTGTTGAGATAACAGCCTCCACTCTTCTGGGAAGGCTTTCCACTAGATGTTGAAACATTGCTGCTATAACAGCCTCCACTCTTCTGGGAAGGCTTTCCGCTAGGTGTTGGAACATTGCTGCTATAACAGCCTCCACTCTTCTGGGAAGGCTTTCCACTAGATGTAGGAACATTGCTGCTATAACAGCCTCGACTCTTCTGGGAAGGCTTTCCACTAGATGATGGAACATTGCTGCTATAACAGCCTCCACTCTTCTGGGAAGGCTTTCCACTAGATGTTGAAACATTGCCGTGGGGACTTGCTTCCATTCAGCCACAAACATTAGTGAGGTCGACCACTGATGTTGGGCGATGAGGCCTGGCTCGCAGTCAGCATTCCAATTAATCTCAAAGGTGTTCAATGGAGTTGAGGTCAGGGATCTGTGCAGTCCAGTCATGTTCTTCCACACTGATTTTGACAAACCGTTTCTGTATGTACTTCGCTTTGTGCACGGGGGGCATTGTTATTCTGAAACAGGAAAGGGCCTATCCCCAAACTGTTGCCACAAAGTTGGAAGCACAGAATAATCTAGAATGTCATTGTATGCTATAGCGTTAGGATTTCCTTTCACTGTAACTAAGGGGCCTAGCTCAAACCATGAAAAACCGCTCCAGACCGTTATTCCTCCACCAAACTTTACAGTTAGCACTATTCCAAATCCAGATTCGTCCGTCGGACTGCCAGATGGTGAAGCGTGATTCATCACTCCAGAGAAGGCGATTCCAATGGCGGCGAGCTTTAAAACACTCCAGCCGACGCTTGGCATGGGGATCATAGGCTTGCTTGTGTGCGACCTGCTCAGCCATGGAAACCCATTTAAGGAAGCTCCCAACAAACAGTTATTGTGCTGACATTGCTTCCAGAGGCCTTTTGGAGCTCGGTAGTGAGTGTTGCAACTGAGGACAGATGATTATTTGTGCTTCAGCACTCAGCGGTCCGTTGTTGCTCCTATACGTTTCCACTTCACAATAACAGCACTTACAGTTGACCGGGCCGGTCTAGCAGGGGAGAAATTTGACGAACTGACTGTTGAATAGGTGGCAACCCATGACGGTGCCACTTTGAAAGTCACTGAGCTCTTCAGTAAGGCCATTCTACTGCCAATGTTTGTCTATGGAGATTGCGTGGTTGTGTGCTCGATTTTATACACCTGTCAGTTACCTTTCGGTTACTAATTCAACGCTCTAACCACTAGGCTACCCGTATTCAGACCCCTTCCCCTTTTCCACAATTCGTTACATTACAGCGCTATTCTAAAATGGAGGAAATCAAAATTCTTTAGTCACACAATACCCATTATGACAAAGCGAAAAGGTATTTAGATTTTTGTTTTGCAATTGTATTAAAAAAGAAACAGATTACTTATGTAAATAATTATTCAAACCCTTTGCTATGCGACTCAAAATTGAGCTCAAGTGCAACCGGTTTCCATTGATCATCCTTGATGTTTCCAGAACTTGGAGTCCACCTGTGCTAAATTCAAATGATTGGTCATGATTTGGAAAGACACACACTTGTCTTTATTAGTTCCTAAAGTCGACAGTGCATGTCAGAGCAAAAACCAAGCCGTGAGGTTGAAGGAATTGTCCGTAGCGTTCCGAGACCGGATTGTGTCGGCACAGATCTGGGGAAGGGTACCAAAACATTTCTGCAGCATTGAAGGTCCCTTAGAACACAGTGGCCTCCATCATTCGTAAAAAGAAGAAGTTTGGAACCACCAAGACACTTCCTAGAGCTTGTCGCCCGGCCAAACTGAGCAATCGGGGGATAAGGGCCTTGGTCAGGGAGGTGACTAAGAACCCAATGGTCACTCTGACAGAGCTCCAGAGTTCCTCTGTGGAGATGGTTGTCCTTCTGGAAGGTTCTCCCATCTCTTTAGCACTCCACCAATCATTCGTTTATGGTCGAGTGACCAGACAGAAGCCACTCCTTAGTGAAAGGCACATGACAGCCCGCTTGGAATTTGCCAAAAGGCACCTAAAGGACTCTGACCATGAGAAACACAATTCTCTGGTCTGATGAAACCAAGATTGAACTCTTTAGCCTGAATGCCAAGCGTCACGTCAGGAGGAAACCTGGCACCTTCCCTACGGTGTAGAATGGTGGTAGCAGCATTCTATGGGGATATTTTTCAGTGGCAGGGACTGGGAGACTATTCATGGGAAAGATGACCAGAGCAAAGAACATCTCTGGAGAGACCTGAAAATAGCTGTGCAGCGACGCTCCCCATACATCCTGACTGCACTTGAGAGGACCTGCAGAGAAGAATGGGAGAATCTCCCCAAATACAGGTGTGCCAAGCTTGTGGCATCATACCCAAGAAGACTGGAGGCTGTTATCGCTGCCAAAGGTGCTTCAACAAAGTACTGAGTAAAGGGTCTGAATACTTATTTAAATGTGATATTTCAGTATATATATTTTTTTGATATACATTTGCAAAAATGTTTGCTTTGTCATCATGGTGTATGTTGTGTATAAATAAATTCAATCAATTTTAGAATAAGGCTGTAATGTAACAAAGTGTAAAAAGTCAAGAGTTCTGAATACTTTTCGAATGTATAGTGTAATACGTTAATACATTTCAAATCAACCTCAGTTTTGAATATCCAGGCTAGTATTTGTATTTATTATGGATCCCCATTAGTTCCTGACAAAGCAGCAGCTACTCTTCCCGGGGTCCAGCAAAATTAAGGTAGTTTATACAATTTTAAAACATTTTAAGAAACATTCACAGATTTCACAACACACTGTGTGCCCTCGGGCCCCGTACTCCACCACTACCATATATCTACAGTACTAAATCCATGTCTATGTATAATGCGTGTGTTATCGTATGTGTGTGTACGCATGTGTCTGCCAATGTTTGTGTTGCTTCACAGTCCCCACTGTTTCATAAGGTGTGTTTTTATCTGTTTTTTTTAAATCTAATTTTACTGCTTGCATCAGTTACTTGATGTGGAATAGAGTTCCATGTAGTCATGGCTCTATGTAGTACTGTGTGCCTCCCATAGTCTGCTTAAGGACAGTGAAGAGACCTCTGGTGGCATGTCTTGGGGGTTATGCATGGGTGTCCGAGCTGTGTGCCAGTAGTTTAAACAGACAGCTCGGTGCATTAATGTCAATACCTCTAATAAATACAAGTAGTGATGAAGTCAATCTCTCCTCCACTTTCAGCCAGGAGAGATTGACATGCATATTATTAATATTAGCTCTCTGTGCTTCCCTGTTCTGAGCCAAATGCAATTTTCCTAAGTCCTCTTTTGTGGCACCGGACCACACGACAGAACAGTAGTCAAGGTGCAACAAAACTAGGGCCTGTAGGACCTGCCTTGTTGACAGTGTTGTTAATTAGGCAGAGCATCTCTTTATTATGGACAGACTTCTCCCCATCTTAGCTACTGTTGTATCAATATGTTTTGACCATGACCGTTTACAATCCAGGGTTACACCAAGCAGTTTAGTCACCTCAACTTGCTCAATTTTCCACATTATTTATTACAATATTTAGTTGAGGTTTAGTGAGTGTTTTTTGTTCCAAATACAATGCATTTAGTTTTAGAAATATTTAGAGCTAACTAATTCCTTGCCACCCACTCTGAAACTAACTGCAGCTCTTTGTTAAGTGTTGCAGTCATTTCAGTCGCTGTAGTAGCTGACGTGTATAGTGTTGAGTCATCCGCTAACATAGACACATTGGCTAGTGGCATGTCGTTAGTAAAGATTGAAAAAAGTAAGGGGCCTAGACAGCTACCCTGGGGAATTCCTGATTCCAGCTGGATTATGTTGTAGAGGCTTCCATTAAAGAACACCCTCTGTGTTCTGTTACAGGTCATTCTTTATCTTTACTAAGTCAGTGGCATGTTGTTAGTAAAAAAAAAAAAGCAAGGGGCCTAAACAGCTACCCTGGGGAACTCCTGATTTATAACTGGATTATATTTGATATGATGCCGCTAAAGAACACCGTCTGTGCTCTGTTACAGGTAACTCTTTATCCACATTGTAGCAGGGGGTATAAAGCCATAAAACACAAGTTTTTCCAGCAGCAGATTATGATCGATAATATCAAAAGCTGCACTGAAGTCTAACAAAACATCCCCCACAATCAATTTATTATCAATTTCTCTCAGCCAATCGTCAGTCATTTGTGTAAGTGCTGTGCTTGTTTCATGTCCTTGTATATGGTCCAAAAAAAAATCCCAGAAGTTTTCTAAGGGTTAGTAACAGGCTGATTGGTCAGCTATTTGAGCCAGTAAAGAGAGCTTAACTATTCTTAGGTAGTGGAATGACTTTAGCTTCCCTCCGGGCCTGAGAGCACACACTTTCTAGTAGGCTTAAATGTAAGATGTGGCAAATAGGAGTGGGAATATTGTCCGCTATTATCCTCAGTAATATTGCATCTAGATTGTCAGACCCGTCTGGCTTGTCATTGTTGATAGACAACAATAACTTTTGACCAGGGCCTGTAGGGTAGTGTATTATATAGGGAGAATGGTGCTAGTGAAGTGTGGTTAAGTAGTTTTAATGGTGTTTCATTTCCAGGGTAAAGACAGAGGTTAAACGCCACAAGTGCCTCCAGCACCCCTGCTCTCCTTTTCGTCGGTCCCCACGACGTCACCAATGCGACCATGGGAAATAGCAGTGACTAGGCGGCCACCGACAGCCCCCGTGAACCAGAGGAGGTTCCTAGGAGAGCCCTGCAACACCCCAGTGCACCTCAGGAGAAGGTGAATAGTACTCCTTTCAGTACTTGGATGTGTTCCAAATGGCACCCTATAGGCCCTGGTCAAAAGTAGTGCACTATAAAGGGAATAGGTTGCCATTTTGGGAAGCGGAGCCCTTTTTTGTTTAATCAACTGTCATCATGCGTTGACGGGCATTCCATCCTGAGGTTTCCTGTATAGTATAGTATAGTGTATATCCTGTATAGTGTGTTCTGGTCTACTGTACGGTTTTGGAATCATTTGTGCTGTATTCAAGAACCAAATGCCCAAGAACCAAATGCGCTTATTTGAATGTATTTGATACACTATTTTCCCAGTTTACATGAACTGAAGAATAGCACAATTAAAGTTTAAAAAAAAAAAAGTATTTTGAATAAAAAAAGAATGACAATTGTCTTAAGACAGTTGAAGTCGGAAGTTTACAGACACTTAGGTTGGAGTCATGAAAACTTGTTTTTCAACCACTCCACAAATTTCTTGTTAACAAACTATAGTTTTGGTCAGTTAGGACATCTACTTTGTGCATGACACAAGTAATTTTTCCAACAATTGTTTACAGACAGATTATTTAATTTATAATTCATTGTATCACAATTCCAGTGGGTCAAAGGTTTACATACACTAAGTTGACTGTGCCTTTAAAACAGCTTGGAAAATTCCAGAAAATTATGTCATTGCTTTAGAAGCTTCTGATGGGCTAATTGACATCATTTGAGTCAATTGGAGGTGTACCTGTGGATGTATTTCAAAACCTACCTTCAAACTCAGTGCCTCTTTGCTTGACATCATGGGAAAATCTAAAGAAATCAGCCAAGACCTCAGATAACAAACTTTAGACCTCTACAAGTCTGGTTCATCCTTGGGAGAAATTTCCAAATGCCTGAAGGTACCACGTTCATCTGTACAAACAATAGTACGCAAGTATAAACACCATGGGACCACGCAGCCATCATACCTCTCAGGAAGGAGACGCGCTCTGTCTCCTAGAGATGAATGTACTTTGGTGCGGAAAGTGCAAATCAGTTCCAGAACAACAAGATGCTGGAGGAAACGGGTACAAAAGTATCTATCTCCACAGTAAAAAGAGTCCTATATCGACATAACCTGAAAGGCCGCTCAGCAAGGAAGAAGCCACTGCTCCAAAACCACCATAGAAAAGCCAGACTATGGTTTGCAACTGCACATGGGGACAAAGATCGTACTTTTTTGAGAATTGTCCTTTGGTCTGATGAAACAAAAATAGAACTGTTTGGCCAGATTGATTTTAAATATATTTGGCTCAGGTGTGTGTAAAGTTCTGACTTCAACTGTACATCCTCAACGGATCGTGTTCATTGTCCACCCACGGTCTTCTTGATGTTTCATGCTTACTTGTGGTTCCGGAACAAGAACAATGCGACCTTTTGGATTCTAGCTGTTTTGGAAACTTTTTCCCCCACTAAACATCTCTAACTTGTAATGTTCATAATGTTTTTTTTTTCATGTAAAAAAACATAACAACATTACTTTTAAAGGCAATCTAAGAATACCCTAAACAGAATTTCATACAATGCATGGTATGCCTGGTGTATCATGGATGTGCTACCTTGATGTTCCTGCAGCCTGCCAGGGACACGACAGTGGGGGAGTCGAGACCGACCGGTCGTACTGCACGACTCCTCGCTCCAGGATGAGAACTTCCACCACCCTCTCTTCTCCCAGCAACATCAGCGGGTTCTTTTAGATGAGGCCAGACAGTACAGCCACGCCAGTGCCCCGCAACGCATGCTCCACCCTGCCGCACACCCACCTCGGCATCAACAGACCCCCATCATGGTGGATGTACACGACCAGGTGCGTAGGTACACACCGCTGTAGTAGTGGGGGACTGAAGATTAAAAAGGTCCCGGATGGGCCTCATTACTATCACAGTGTATGTTGTAGTCTAGCTAATTTGAAATTCACGCTGGGTTAGGATCAGGGCGGGATGTGGGGGTATTTATGCCGTCCATTAGGTTCTATGGGACCGTGAGGTTTTTGGAGAAAGAACCGATGTGATACGCAGAACAGTCTTCAAAATTATATATATATATATATATATATATTTTTTAATTGTCTGAATTACTGTTTTCTCTCTTGTACCAAGATGCACCAGGAATCCGTTCCGATCTCTTACACTGTTACCACGGTGACGACACACGGTTTCCCCATCCACACCGGGCAACCTCTCCCAGGGTGCAACAGTCAGCAGCTCCCAGCATGCTCGGTAATGTTCAGCGGACAGCTCTCTCTGCTCTGCTGCCTTCCTCCTCCTGTGAGTTTGAAAAGGAAGAGCTGGACTGTCAGTGATGTCCATGTCAGCAACGCACCATACCCACTGTTAACACACCTCTTCCTACGCACCATACCCACTGTTAACACACCTCTTCCTACGCACCATACCCACTGTTAACACACCTCTTCCTACTCACCATACCCACTGTTAACACACCTCTTCCTACGCACCATACCCACTGTTAACACACCTCTTCCTACGCACCATACCCACTGTTGACGCACCATACCCACTGTTAACACACCTCTTCCTACGCACCATACCCACTGTTAACACACCTCTTCCTACGCACCATACCCACTGTTGACGCACCATACCCACTGTTAACACACCTCTTCCTACGCACCATACCCACTGTTAACACACCATACCCACTGTTAACACACCTCTTCCTATGCACCATACCCACTGTTAACACACCTCTTCCTACGTACCATACCCACTGTTGACGCACCTCTTCCTACGCACCATACCCACTGTTGACACACCATACCCACTGTTGACGCACCATACCCACTGTTGACGCACCATACCCACTGTTGACGCACCATACCCACTGTTGACGCACCATACCCACTGTTGACGCACCATACCCACTGTTGACGCACCATACCCACTGTTGACGCACCATACCCACTGTTGACGCACCATACCCACTGTTGACGCACCATACCCACTGTTGACGCACCATACCCACTGTTGACGCACCATACCCACTGTTGACGCACCATACCCACTGTTGACGCACCATACCCACTGTTGACGCACCATACCCACTGTTGACGCACCATACCCACTGTTGACGCACCATACCCACTGTTGACGCACCATACCCACTGTTGACGCACCATACCCACTGTTGACGCACCATACCCACTGTTGACACACCATACCCACTGTTGACCCACCATACCCACTGTTAACGCACCATACCCACTGTTGACGCACCTCTTCCTACGCACCATACCCACTGTTGACACACCATACCCACTGTTGACGCACCATACCCACTGTTGACGCACCATACCCACTGTTGACGCACCATACCCACTGTTGACGCACCATACCCACTGTTGACGCACCATACCCACTGTTGACGCACCATACCCACTGTTGACGCACCATACCCACTGTTGACGCACCATACCCACTGTTGACGCACCATACCCACTGTTGACGCACCATACCCACTGTTGACGCACCATACCCACTGTTGACGCACCATACCCACTGTTGACACACCATACCCACTGTTGACCCACCATACCCACTGTTAACGCACCATACCCACTGTTGACGCACCTCTTCCTACGCACCATACCCACTGTTGACACACCATACCCACTGTTGACGCACCATACCCACTGTTGACGCACCTCTTCCTACGCACCATACCCACTGTTAACACACCTCTTCCTATGCACCATACCCACTGTTGACGCACCATACCCACTGTTAACGCACCTCTTCCTACGCACCATACCCACTGTTAACACACCTCTTCCTACCCACCATACCCACTGTTGACACACCATACCCACTGTTGACGCGCCATACCCACTGTTGACGCGCCATACCCACTGTTGACGCGCCATACCCACTGTTGACGCACCTCTTCCTACGCACCATACCCACTGTTGACGCACCTCTTCCTACGCACCATACCCACTGTTGACACGCCATACCCACTGTTGACGCACCATACCCACTGTTGACGCGCCATACCCACTGTTGACGCGCCATACCCACTGTTGACGCGCCATACCCACTGTTGACGCGCCATACCCACTGTTGACGCGCCATACCCACTGTTGACGCGCCATACCCACTGTTGACGCGCCATACCCACTGTTGACGCGCCATACCCACTGTTGACGCGCCATACCCACTGTTGACGCGCCATACCCACTGTTGACGCGCCATACCCCCTGTTGACGCGCCATACTGTTGACGCGCCATACCCCCTGTTGACGCGCCATACCCCCTGTTGACGCGCCATACCCCCTGTTGACGCGCCATACCCCTGTTGACGCGCCATACCCCCTGTTGACGCGCCATACCCCTGTTGACGCGCCATACCCACTGTTGACGCGCCATACCCACTGTTGACGCGCCATACCCACTGTTGACGCGCCATACCCACTGTTGACGCGCCATACCCACTGTTGACGCGCCATACCCACTGTTGACGCGCCATACCCACTGTTGACGCGCCATACCCACTGTTGACGCGCCATACCCACTGTTGACGCGCCATACCCACTGTTGACGCGCCATACCCACTGTTGACGCGCCATACCCACTGTTGACGCACCATACCCACTGTTGACGCGCCATACCCACTGTTGACGCGCCATACCCACTGTTGACGCGCCATACCCACTGTTGACGCGCCATACCCACTGTTGACGCGCCATACCCACTGTTGACGCGCCATACCCACTGTCGACGCGCCATACCCACTGTCGACGCGCCATACCCACTGTCGACGCGCCATACCCACTGTCGACGCGCCATACCCCCTGTCGACGCGCCATACCCCCTGTCGACGCGCCATACCCCCTGTCGACGCGCCATACCCCCTGTCGACGCGCCATACCCCCTGTCGACGCGCCATACCCCCTGTCGACGCGCCATACCCCCTGTCGACGCGCGCGCCATACCCCCTGTCGACGCGCCATACCCCCTGTCGACGCGCCATACCCACTGTCGACGCGCCATACCCACTGTCGACGCGCCATACCCCCTGTCGACGCACCATACCCCCTGTCGACGCACCATACCCCCTGTCGACGCACCATACCCACTGTCGACGCACCATACCCACTGTCGACGCACCATACCCACTGTTGACGCACCTCTTCCTACGCACCATACCCACTGTTGACGCACCATACCCACTGTTAACACACCTCTTCCTACGCACCATACCCACTGTTAACACACCATACCCACTGTTAACACACCTCTTCCTATGCACCATACCCACTGTTGACGCACCTCTTCCTACGCACCATACCCACTGTTGACGCACCTCTTCCTACGCACCATACCCACTGTTGACACACCATACCCACTGTTGACGCACCATACCCACTGCTGACGCGCCATACCCACTGTTGACGCGCCATACCCACTGTTAACGCACCATACCCACTGTTGACGCACCATACCCACTGTTGACGCGCCATACCCACTGTTGATGCACCATACCCACTGTCGACGCACCATACCCACTGTCGACGCGCCATACCCCCTGTCGACGCGCCATACCCCCTGTCGACGCACCATACCCACTGTTGATGCACCATACCCACTGTCGACGCGCCATACCCCCTGTCGACGCGCCATACCCCCTGTCGACGCGCCATACCCCCTGTCGACGCGCCATACCCCTGTCGACGCGCCATACCCCCTGTCGACGCGCCATACCCACTGTTGACGCGCCATACCCACTGTTGACGCGCCATACCCCCTGTTGACGCGCCATACCCCCTGTTGACGCGCCATACCCCCTGTTGACGCGCCATACCCCCTGTTGACGCGCCATACCCCCTGTTGACGCGCCATACCCCCTGTTGACGCGCCATACCCCCTGTTGACGCGCCATACCCACTGTTGACGCGCCATACCCACTGTTGACGCGCCATACCCACTGTTGACGCGCCATACCCACTGTTGACGCGCCATACCCACTGTTGACGCGCCATACCCACTGTTGACGCGCCATACCCACTGTTGACGCGCCATACCCACTGTTGACGCGCCATACCCACTGTTGACGCGCCATACCCACTGTCGACGCGCCATACCCACTGTCATACCCACGCACCATACCCACTGTCGACGCGCCATACCCACTGTCGACGCGCCATACCCACTGTCGACGCGCCATACCCCCTGTCGACGCGCCATACCCCTGTCGACGCGCCATACCCCCTGTCGACGCGCCATACCCCTGTCGACGCGCCATACCCCCTGTCGACGCGCCATACCCCTGTCGACGCGCCATACCCCCTGTCGACGCGCCATACCCCCTGTCGACGCGCCATACCCCCTGTCGACGCGCCATACCCCCTGTCGACGCGCCATACCCCCTGTCGACGCGCCATACCCACTGTCGACGCGCCATACCATACCCCCTGTCGACGCGCCATACCCCCTGTCGACGCGCCATACCCCTGTCGACGCACCATACCCACTGTCGACGCACCATACCCACTGTCGACGCACCATACCCACTGTCGACGCACCATACCCACTGTTGACGCACCTCTTCCTACGCACCATACCCACTGTTGACGCACCATACCCACTGTTAACACACCTCTTCCTACGCACCATACCCACTGTTAACACACCATACCCACTGTTAACACACCTCTTCCTATGCACCATACCCACTGTTGACGCACCTCTTCCTACGCACCATACCCACTGTTGACGCACCTCTTCCTACGCACCATACCCACTGTTGACACACCATACCCACTGTTGACGCACCATACCCACTGTTGACGCGCCATACCCACTGTTGACGCGCCATACCCACTGTTAACGCACCATACCCACTGTTGACGCACCATACCCACTGTTGACGCGCCATACCCACTGTTGATGCACCATACCCACTGTCGACGCACCATACCCACTGTTGACCCCCTGTCGACGCGCCATACCCCCTGTCGACGCACCATACCCACTGTTGATGCACCATACCCACTGTCGACGCGCCATACCCCCTGTCGACGCGCCCATACCCCTGTCGACGCGCCATACCCCCTGTCGACGCGCCATACCCCCTGTCAACGCGCCATACCCCCTGTCGACGCGCCATACCCCCTGTTGACGCGCCATACCCCCTGTCGACGCGCCATACCCCCTGTCGACGCGCCATACCCCCTGTTGACGCACCATACCCACTGTGGACGCGCCATACCCCCTGTCGACGCGCCATACCCCCTGTCGACGCGCCATACCCCCTGTTGACGCACCATACCCACTGTTGACACACCTCTTCCTACGCACCATACCCCTGTCGACGCGCCATACCCCCTGTCGACGCGCCATACCCCCTGTCGACGCGCCATACCCCCTGTCGACGCGCCATACACCCTGTCGACGCGCCATACCCCCTGTTGACGCACCATACCCCCTGTTGATGCACCATACCCCCTGTTGACGCGCCATACCCACTGTTGATGCACCATACCCCCTGTTGACGCGCCATACCCACTGTTGATGCACCATACCCACTGTTGACGCACCATACCCACTGTTGACGCACCATACCCACTGTTGACCCGCCATACCCACTGTCGACGCGCCATACCCCCTGTCGACGCGCCATACCCCCTGTCGTCGCGCCATACCCCCTGTTGACGCGCCATACCCACTGTTGACGCGCCATACCCACTGTTGATGCACCATACCCACTGTTGACGCACCATACCCACTGTTGACCCACCATACCCCCTGTTGACGCGCCATACCCACTGTTGATGCACCATACCCACTGTTGACGCACCATACCCACTGTTGACCCACCATACCCACTGTTGATGCACCATACCCACTGTTGACCCACCATACCCCCTGTCGACGCGCCATACCCCCTGTTGACGCACCATACCCACTGTTGACCCACCATACCCACTGTTGACGCACCATACCCACTGTTGACCCACCATACCCCCTGTCGACGCGCCATACCCCCTGTTGACGCACCATACCCACTGTTGACCCACCATACCCACTGTTGACGCACCATACCCACTGTTGACCCACCATACCCACTGTTGACGCACCATACCCACTGTTGACGCACCATACCCACTGTTGACCCACCATACCCACTGTTGACGCACCATACCCACTGTTGACCCACCATACCCACTGTTGATGCACCATACCCACTGTTGACCCACCATACCCACTGTTGATGCACCATACCCACTGTCGACGCGCCATACCCCTGTCGACGCGCACATACCCCCTGTCGACGCGCCATACCCCTGTCGACGCGCCATACCCCCTGTCGACGCGCCATACCCCCTGTTGACGCACCATACCCCCTGTTGACGCACCATACCCACTGTCGACGCGCCATACCCCCTGTTGACGCACCATACCCCCTGTTGACGCACCATACCCCCTGTTGATGCACCATACCCACTGTTGATGCACCTCTTCCTACGCACCATACCCACTGTCGACGCGCCATACCCCCTGTTGACGCACCATACCCCCTGTTGATGCACCATACCCACTGTTAACGCACCATACCCACTGTTGACGCACCATACCCACTGTTGACGCGCCATACCCACTGTTAACACACCATACCCACTGTTAACACACCATACCCACTGTTAACGCACCATACCCACTGTTGACACACCTCTTCCTACGCACCATACCCACTGTTGACGCACCATACCCACTGTTGACGCACCATACCCACTGTTGACGCACCATACCCACTGTTGACGCACCATACCCACTGTTGACGCACCATACCCACTGTTGACGCACCATACCCACTGTTGACGCACCATACCCACTGTTGACGCACCATACCCACTGTTGACACACCTCTTCCTACGCACCATACCCACTGTTGACGCACCATACCCACTGTTAACGCACCATACCCACTGTTGACGCACCATACCCACTGTTCACACACCATACCACTTCAGTCGTGCTCACTGTCGCTCACTGCCCCTACCAACACTGCTTCTTTCTTATGCTGTTTAGCAGCACATCATTGCATCTGTGCTGTGGACATATTTACTCCTGCTCAGGTGTTTGTGTAGAGTAAGGATTGGCCATATTTGGCTGGTAATACTCATAGAACCGACATGGTCAACATCTGTCCTTCTGCCCCCTGAACAAGACAGGTAACCCACCGTTCTCCGGGAGGCCGTCATTGTAAATAAGAATTTGTTCTTAAACTGACTTGCCTAGTTAAATAAAGTTTAAAAAAAAATGTAATAAAAAATTCATAGATGATTATTGTCTTATTGCTTTGACTTATGTGGAATTGGTTTCTTGAGGTACGGCCCTGCCAGTCTTGTTCTGTATGGCTAAACACTGTTTATTACTACCATTTTGTTTTTAACAGTGTGTTCTGTCTGTTATTTTTTTCTCTCTCTCTATTTTTCTAGCTCATCCAAGCCTGTACAATGCAGCATTTGCCAGTGTCTTACCAAGCTTTTCCACCCCTGATCTCCAGCGAACATTTTATATTGCACCCCAACCCCCCGGGGCCACCACCCCACCAGCCTCCTCACCTCACTCCTCTCAGCCAGTTCCTCCCTCTCCAGAGACAGCACCCACGCATGGTGAGCACCTCTCCGTCTGAGTCCCAAATAACACAGTTGTGTTTGTTGTCCGTAGCTTCTCTGGCAACTGCTCTGGTGGACATTCCTTCAGTCAGCATGCCAATTGCACGCTCTCTCAACTTGAGACATCTGTGGCATTGTGTTGTGACACAACTGCACATTTAAGTGGCCCCAGCGCAAGGTGCACCTGTGTAATGATCATGCTGTTTAATCATCTTCCTGATATGCCACACCTGTCAGATGGATTATCTTCCTGATATGCCACACCTGTCAGGTGGGTGGATTATCTTCCTGATATGCCACACCTGTCAGGTGGGTGGATTATCTTCCTGATATGCCACACCTGTCAGGTGGATTATCTTCCTGATATGCCACACCTGTCAGGTGGGTGGATTATCTTCCTGATATGCCACACCTGTCAGGTGGATTATCTTCCTGATATGCCACACCTGTCAGGTGGGTGGATTATCTTCCTGATATGCCACACCTGTCAGGTGGATTATCTTCCTGATATGCCACACCTGTCAGGTGGATTATCTTCCTGATATGCCACACCTGTCAGGTGGATGGATTATCTTCCTGATATGCCACACCTGTCAGGTGGACGGATTATCTTCCTGATATGCCACACCTGTCAGGTGGACGGATTATCTTCCTGATATGCCACACCTGTCAGGTGGATTATCTTCCTGATATGCCACACCTGTCAGGTGGACGGATTATCTTCCTGATATGCCACACCTGTCAGGTGGACGGATTATCTTCCTGATATGCCACACCTGTCAGGTGGATTATCTTCCTGATATGCCACACCTGTCAGGTGGACGGATTATCTTCATGATATGCCACACCTGTCAGGTGGATGGATTATCTTCCTGATATGCCACACCTGTCAGGTGGACGGATTATCTTCCTGATATGCCACACCTGTCAGGTGGGTGGATTATCTTCCTGATATGCCACACCTGTCAGGTGGATGGATTATCTTCCTGATATGCCACACCTGTCAGGTGGATGGATTATCTTCCTGATATGCCACACCTGTCAGGTGGTGGATTATCTTCCTGATATGCCACACCTGTCAGGTGGATGGATTATCTTCCTGATATGCCACACCTGTCAGGTGGACGGATTATCTTCCTGATATGCCACACCTGTCAGGTGGGTGGATTATCTTCCTGATATGCCACACCTGTCAGGTGGATGGATTATCTTCCTGATATGCCACACCTGTCAGGTGGATGGATTATCTTCCTGATATGCCACACCTGTCAGGTGGGTGGATTATCTTCCTGATATGCCACACCTGTCAGGTGGATGGATTATCTTCCTGATATGCCACACCTGTCAGGTGGATGGATTATCTTCCTGATATGCCACACCTGTCAGGTGGATGGATTATCTTCCTGATATGCCACACCTGTCAGGTGGACGGATTATCTTCCTGATATGCCACACCTGTCAGGTGGACGGATTATCTTCCTGATATGCCACACCTGTCAGGTGGATTATCTTCCTGATATGCCACACCTGTCAGATGGATTATCTTCCTGATATGCCACACCTGTCAGGTGGACGGATTATCTTCCTGATATGCCACACCTGTCAGGTGGATTATCTTCCTGATATGCCACACCTGTCAGGTGGATTATCTTCCTGATATGCCACACCTGTCAGGTGGACGGATTATCTTCCTGATATGCCACACCTGTCAGATGGATTATCTTCCTGATATGCCACACCTGTCAGGTGGATTATCTTCCTGATATGCCACCTGTCAGGTGGACGGATTATCTTCCTGATATGCCACACCTGTCAGGTGGATGGATTATCTTCATGATATGCCACACCTGTCAGGTGGATGGATTATCTTCCTGATATGCCACACCTGTCAGGTGGACGGATTATCTTCCTGATATGCCACACCTGTCAGGTGGATTATCTTCCTGATATGCCACACCTGTCAGGTGGACGGATTATCTTCCTGATATGCCACACCTGTCAGGTGGGCGGATTATCTTCCTGATATGCCACACCTGTCAGATGGATTATCTTCCTGATATGCCACACCTGTCAGGTGGATGGATTATCTTCCTGATATGCCACACCTGTCAGGTGGATGGATTATCTTCCTGATATGCCACACCTGTCAGATGGATTATCTTCCTGATATGCCACACCTGTCAGGTGGATTATCTTCCTGATATGCCACCTGTCAGGTGGACGGATTATCTTCCTGATATGCCACACCTGTCAGGTGGATGGATTATCTTCATGATATGCCACACCTGTCAGGTGGATGGATTATCTTCCTGATATGCCACACCTGTCAGGTGGACGGATTATCTTCCTGATATGCCACACCTGTCAGGTGGATTATCTTCCTGATATGCCACACCTGTCAGGTGGACGGATTATCTTCCTGATATGCCACACCTGTCAGGTGGGCGGATTATCTTCCTGATATGCCACACCTGTCAGGTGGACGGATTATCTTCCTGATATGCCACACCTGTCAGGTGGATTATCTTCCTGATATGCCACACCTGTCAGGTGGACGGATTATCTTCATGATATGCCACACCTGTCAGGTGGGTGGATTATCTTCCTGATATGCCACACCTGTCAGGTGGACGGATTATCTTCCTGATATGCCACACCTGTCAGGTGGATGGATTATCTTCCTGATATGCCACACCTGTCAGGTGGACGGATTATCTTCCTGATATGCCACACCTGTCAGATGGATGGATTATCTTCCTGATATGCCACACCTGTCAGGTGGATGGATTATCTTCCTGATATGCCACACCTGTCAGGTGGATGGATTATCTTCCTGATATGCCACACCTGTCAGGTGGATGGATTATCTTCCTGATATGCCACACCTGTCAGGTGGATGGATTATCTTCCTGATATGCCACACCTGTCAGGTGGATGGATTATCTTCCTGATATGCCACACCTGTCAGGTGGGTGGATTATCTTCCTGATATGCCACACCTGTCAGGTGGACGGATTATCTTCCTGATATGCCACACCTGTCAGGTGGATGGATTATCTTCCTGATATGCCACACCTGTCAGGTGGGTGGATTATCTTCCTGATATGCCACACCTGTCAGGTGGATTATCTTCCTGATATGCCACACCTGTCAGGTGGAAGGATTATCTTCCTGATATGCCACACCTGTCAGGTGGACGGATTATCTTCCTGATATGCCACACCTGTCAGGTGGAAGGATTATCTTCCTGATATGCCACACCTGTCAGATGGATTATCTTCCTGATATGCCACACCTGTCAGGTGGACGGATTATCTTCCTGATATGCCACACCTGTCAGGTGGATGGATTATCTTCCTGATATGCCACACCTGTCAGGTGGATGGATTATCTTCCTGATATGCCACACCTGTCAGGTGGATGGATTATCTTCCTGATATGCCACACCTGTCAGGTGGATGGATTATCTTCCTGATATGCCACACCTGTCAGGTGGATGGATTATCTTCCTGATATGCCACACCTGTCAGGTGGATGGATTATCTTCCTGATATGCCACACCTGTCAGGTGGATGGATTATCTTCCTGATATGCCACACCTGTCAGGTGGATGGATTATCTTCCTGATATGCCACACCTGTCAGGTGGATTGATTATCTTCCTGATATGCCACACCTGTCAGGTGGATTATCTTCCTGATATGCCACACCTGTCAGGTGGATTATCTTCCTGATATGCCACACCTGTCAGGTGGATTATCTTCCTGATATGCCACACCTGTCAGGTGGACGGATTATCTTCCTGATATGCCACACCTGTCAGATGGATTATCTTCCTGATATGCCACACCTGTCAGGTGGATTATCTTCCTGATATGCCACACCTGTCAGGTGGACGGATTATCTTCATGATATGCCACACCTGTCAGGTGGGTGGATTATCTTCCTGATATGCCACACCTGTCAGGTGGATGGATTATCTTCCTGATATGCCACACCTGTCAGGTGGATGGATTATCTTCCTGATATGCCACACCTGTCAGGTGGGTGGATTATCTTCCTGATATGCCACACCTGTCAGGTGGATGGATTATCTTCCTGATATGCCACACCTGTCAGGTGGACGGATTATCTTCCTGATATGCCACACCTGTCAGGTGGGTGGATTATCTTCCTGATGTGCCACACCTGTCAGGTGGATTATCTTGACAAAGGAGAAAAGCTCACTGACAGGGATGTAAACAAATTTGTGCACAAAATGTGAGTTAAGTAAGCTTTGTGCGTATGGAGCATTTCTGGGATTTTTAAAATTGAATCTCATGAAACATGAGATTAACACTTGTGTTGACATTAATGGAGGGTTGATGTGTAAAAAAACAGATCAGGATTGACTGGGGGGTGACCTTTTTAGGTTTGTTTGTCACCATTGGCCTCGTGGTGAAATTCTTGAGCGGTTTCCTTCCTCTCCGGCAACTGAGTTAGGGGGACGCCTGTGTCTTTGTAGTGGCTTGGTGTATTGATACACCGTCTAATGTGTAATATCTTCACCATGCTCAAAGAGATATTCAATGTCTGCTTTTAAAAACATGTTTTTATGCATATACCAATAAGTGCCACTCTTTGCAAGGCATTGGAAAACCTCCCTGGTCTTTGTGGTTGAATCTGTGTTGGATATTCACTACTTGATTGAGGGACCTTTACAGATAATTGTATGTGTGGGGGTACAGAGATAAGGTAGTCATTCAACAAATATTAAACACTGTTGTTGCACACAGTGAGTCCATGCAGCTTATTTTGTGGTTAAGCATGTTTTTACATTTACATTTAAGTCATTTAGCAGACGCTCTTATCCAGAGCGACTTACAAATTTTACTCCTGAACGTATTAAGGCAGCAAAGGGGTTGAATAATTATTGACATTTAATTTTATTTGTAATTAATTTAAAAAAGTTTCTAAAAACACAATTCCACTTTGACATTGTGGGATATTGTGTGTAGGCCAGTGATACAACATCTCATTTTAATAAATGTTAAATTGAGGCTACAGAACAACATTTGGTAAAAGTCAAGGGGTGCGAATACTTTCATGTTGTCTATTACAACTTCTACATACTTTCCTATCAAGTTGGAGACGTTCAAGACCGTGGGGTGTCCCTCCCTCCCCCCCCCCCGCAGGCCGTAGTGTTGCCTAATGTAAGGAACAGGCTTTGTGACGGGACCCCTGTCCGTTACAAATAACATTTAGAGGTACGCCTCACATCACCTAGTACACGTACACAGTAGTTGATTGGGGACAGCAGGGAAGCCAGGTAGTCATGAGGCATGGTGCTAGGGCTGAGTGAGTGAGAGTTAAATTCACACAGGAGAAATACTCCAGATATAACAGACTGACCCTAGCCCCCTGCATAAATAATGAAGGCTGAGACAGGAGGGGTCGGGAGACACTGTGGCCCCATCCGATGACACCCCCGGACAGGGCCAAACAGGAAGGATATAACCCCACCCACTTTGCCAAATAACAGCCCCCACACCACTAGAGGGATATCTTCAACCACCAACCTACTATCCCGAGACAAGGATGAGTATAGCCCACAAAGATCTCCCCCACGGCACAGCCCAGGGGGCGCCAACCCAGACAGGAAGATCATGTCAGTGACTCAAGTGACGCACCCCTCCTCGGGACGGCATGAAAGAGCACCAGTAAGCCAGTGACTCAGCCCCTGTAATAGGGTTAGAGGCATAGAATCCCAGTGGAAAGAGGGGAGCCGGCCAGGCAGAGACAGCAAGGGTGGTTCGTTGCTCCAGAGCCTTTCCGTTCCCCCTCATACTCCCGGGCCAGACTACACTCAATCATATGACCCACTGAAGAGATGAGTCTTCAGTAAAGACTTAAAGGTTGAGACGAGTTTAGGAGGCCTGCGTCTTGTGACCGTAGCGTACGTGTAGGTAGGTACGGCAGGACCAAAACGGAAAGATAGGTAGGAGCAAGCCCAAATACTTTTATTGCTTTCAGTGGTACTTTCTGAATGCGCATTCTGTATAGTAGTTGATCCTCATGAATTAAAATGGAATGAGTTAGAATGTATGAAACCTGACTGTTTTAGTTCCCTCACTCATTCCCTCTCCACTCAGCCTCTCCATAGGGTAGAGAATGAAGTGGACCTCAGGGGGGACCAGCATCCATTAGGAACGTTCTCTTACCCTGCCTCGAGTCACCACCACCCATCAGCAATGCCTCCCTCTGTCCCCCTCCAGTACCTCCCTCAGGAGCCTCTGCACCAGGAGATGCCCTCCTTCTCAGTGGTAAGACTTCACCTCATATAGAGCTAGCTAGCTGAACCAGTATCTGATTGAAACTCACCGGCAACGATCTTCATTTCTCATGTTATGTTCTATCAGAGTAAATAACTCACGGACACTAGAGAAGCTTAACCAAGTAGACTTCTTCCCAAAGGGTCGTTAATTCAGAGCAAAAACATGGCTTCCCCCTGTGGTGATATTCATACCCTACTTTGGGTGGAGTCTCCTCCTTGCCGCTAAACATGACATCATTCTTGCTAAGCAGGGAACTGAGTTTCACCAGTTTCTCCCCTTATCAGTAGTGTCACATCAACTGTTTCCACTGCACTTAGCACCTCCTTGTCTCTTATGTAAACTAATGTTCCTATACTTCTGAGTGTAACAATGTTCGAAGTTTAACCCTGAATCCGACACTCCTGTTACGGCCGGTATGTACTTCCAAATAAAAGGTACATGCAACCCAAAAAATATATATTTTTAAATTTGACCTTTTATTTTACTAGGTAAGTCAGTTAAGAACAAATTCTTATTTTCAATGACGGCCTAGGAACAGTAGGTTAACTGCCTGTTCAGGGGCAGAATGACAGATTTGTACCTTGTCAGCTCGGGGATTTGAACTTGCAACCTTTCGGTTACTAGTCCAACGCTCTAACCACTAGGCTACCTGCCGCCCCATATGGAAAAAAATGGCTCTTCGTTCAGCACCTCCAATGTATTGTGCTGTTGTAGACTTTTGACCTGTGCATAGCAGTAAGGTTAGTGCTATCCGGGATCCTTGGGACGTGAGTGATTTATACTGAACAAAACATATAAACGCAACATGTAAACTGCTGGTCCCATGTTTCATGAGCTGAAATCAAAGATCCCCAGAAATGTTCCATAAGCACAAAAAAAGCTTATCTCAAATTCTGTGCACAAATTTGTTTACATCCCCATTTTTAGTGAGCATTTCTCCAATGCCGAGATAATGCATCCACCTGACCAGGCATATTCATTACACAGGTGCACCTTGTGCTGGGGACAATAAAAGGCCACTCTAAAATGTGCAGGGGAGGGGGTGCTCAGGAGTATTTGTGTCTGTAATAAAGCCATTTTGTGGGGAAAACTCATTCTGTTTGGCTGGGCCTGGCTTCCATTACATTGCCAAACAGGCATTTGTTTTCAGTTTCTTGGACTTTTTTGAAAGTACATACAGGTCGTGACTGCAGTTAATTACGATAGTTGCTAATCGAAACTCCGTATTTGAGTTACGAATGTATTTTTACATTATTAAAGGGATATTTAGGGATTTTGGCAATGAGGCCTTTTATCTATGACGCAGCAGGTAGCCTAGTGGTAAGAGTGTAGAGGCGGCAGGTAGCCTAGTGGTTAGAGCGTTGGGACAGTAACCGAAATGTTGTTAGATCGAATTCCCGAGCTGACGAAGAGCTGACGAGGTAAAAAAAAATGTTTAGCAGCACATCATTGCATCTGTGCTGTGGACATATTCACTCCTGCTCAGGTGTTTGTGTAGAGTAAGGATTGGCCATATTTGGCTGGTAATACTCATAGAACCGACAAGGTCAACATCTCGTTCTGCCCCCTGAACAAGACAGGTAACCCACCGTTCTCCGGGAGTCCGTCATTGTAAATAAGAATTTGTTCTTAAACTGACTTGCCTAGTTAAATAAAGGTTAAATAAGATAAAAATAATAAAAGTCTATCTGTCCTAAATCTGAACACAATGAGAAGATGCTTGTGTGTGTGTGTGTGTGTATATGTAAATATATATATATATATATACACTTCCCCAGAGTCAGATGAATCTGTGAATACCATTGTCATGTCTCTGTGTCCAGTATGAAGGAAGATAAAGGGAGATATTAGTGCTGAGCGATTAACGACGTTCTGTTGTTAGTCAGGGTTTATTAAACAACTAATTGACCCGAATTCCATTTAGTTTGTTTTTGTTTATGAGCCAAACACTCCCGTTTCTCTAGAGAGAAATCAAGTCGAACTATGTGGGAAGCTAGGCTGAAAGGAGTTTTCATTAAACAAAAATTCAACCGAAACGCAGAAATGTGATAATTCACTACAATGACCATAATCATTTTTTGTGTGTTTTTTTTACAACTCAGAGACGGATCAGAGAGGAAGAGACGAAGCAAGAGGTTTCACTCTCCACAAAATCGATCCAAAAATAAGCCCACAACAACTCCCATTGTTAGGGCATAAGACATAAGCATCTTCTCATTGTGTTCAGATTTAGGACTGATATACTTTTACACAACTTTAGGTTCGATACACACGGACCACATGAGAAAGGAATGTACTCAACACAATGACGAGAAGGACAGACACAGTTCTTGAAAGTATACCTTATCTACTTTGAAGAACGAGTAAAAATGATTTTAAGTCAGACATTTGTGCACCAGACAGTGCAGTATGGGGAGAACGTTCCATGGTCTGGCTACTGCCTGAGCAGAGATGAGATGTTGACTATTTTCTTTTCATTCCTTATAGTCATCAAATTAAAAACGGAAGTACAAAACGCAAATTAAATATGTTATTATTTCATAGTAATTTCCTATGTTTCTATTGGTGTCTACCCAATATGGACCTGACCGAGACAATGGAATATTTTTTTACAATTGAATGTTCAATATTTTTGGAATTTTCATTAAAAAGCTCAGTCATTATTTAATATTTTTTATTTTTTTATTTTAATCAAAATCCAAAACCGAACCAACTTCAAAAAGCACTTATCACTTATCATCAGTAGATTTATACCCTTTATCTTTCATCAGCGAGATAATAATCGTTCAAATAAAGCAGTTTTGCACAGATCCATGTGCCTCCAGTCGAAGAACCTGCTCTTCCTCACCAACATTCAAAACGAGCGTAGTTAGCATCTATAAATGTGTTAACCCTTCAGTGGTAAGACCTCATGTCATCACCATTGCACAGTTAGCAAAACATTGAGCTATCTATCCCTAATTTATCCCACTGGTAGGACTTAAGCTAGCTCGGCCTAACCTATCCCAGTGGTAGGACTAAAGATAGCTCGGCCTAACCTATCCCAGTGGTAGGACTAAAGATAGCTCGGCCTAACCTATCCCAGTGGTAGGACTAAAGATAGCTCGGCCTAACCTATCCCAGTGGTAGGACTAAAGATAGCTCGGCCTAACCTATCCCAGTGGTAGGACTAAAGATAGCTCGGCCTAACCTATTCCAGTGGTAGGACTAAAGATAGCTTGGCCTAACCTATCCCAGTGGTAGGACTAAAGATAGCTCGGCCTAACCTATCCCAGTGGTAGGACTTAAGCATCACTTCACACAGAAAGCATGGCATGGAGGTAGCTCACCTTTCCCAGTGGTAAGGCTTCAGATTGTAGAGCTAGCTAAAGCTACAGAGCTTGCAAAACATACCTTTTTAAATAACCAGCCTCTTCCATAGGATAGTTCACCACCAACATGTTAACAGCTACATGTCTGTCTGTCTCCTGGCCAGCCATACCCCCACATGCTGCCGCCACGTGTCAGTGGTCACAGGTACCGGTTACAGCAGCCCCTGCCCCCCCCACCGCCGCCACCACCCTACTACCCAGGCTTCCTGCCCTACTTCCTGTGAGTATGACATTTAATACAGAACTAAATGATACACGTACTTCAGTGCTTTTCATCCCAAAGTCATTCAGGGCCAAGAATTGTACACCCATTTTTTTAAAAGTGAGGTGCTAATCTAACTGCCTGCAGCATACCACCCTACATACCACACTGCATACCACACTGCATACCACCCTGCATACCACCCTGCATACCACCCTGCATATCCACCCTGCATACCACCCTGCATACCACTGCTGGTTTGCTTCTGAAGCTAAGCAGGGTTGGTCCTGGTCAGTCCCTGGATGGGCGACCAGATGCTGCTGGAGGGCCAGTAGGAGGCACTCTTTCCTCTGGTCTAAATTAATATCCCAATGCCCCATGGCAGTGATTGGGGACACTGCCCTGTGTAGGTCTTTCAGATGGGATGTAAAACGGGTGTCCTGACTCTCTGAGGTCATTAAAGATCCCATGGCACTTATCAAATCAAATCAAATTTTATTTGTCACATACACATGGTTAGCAGATGTTAATGCGAGTGTAGCGAAATGCTTGTGCTTCTAGTTCCGACAATGCAGTAATAACCAACAAGTAATCTAACTAACAATTCCTAAACTACTGTCTTATACACAGTGTAAGGGGATAAAGAATATGTACATAAGGATATATGAATGAGTGATGGTACAGAGCAGCACAGGCAAGATACAGTAGATGGTATCGAGTACAATATATACATATGAGATGAGTATGTAAACAAAGTGGCATAGTTAAAGTGGCTAGTGATACATGTATTACATAAGGATGCAGTCGATGATATAGAGTACAGTATATACGTATGCATATGAGATGAATAATGTAGGGTAAGTAACATTATATAAGGTAGCATTGTTTGAAGTGGCTAGTGAAATATTTACATCATTTCCCATCAATTCCCATTATTAAAGTGGCTGGAGTTGAGTCAGTGTCAGTGTGTTGGCAGCAGCCACTCAATGTTAGTGGTGGCTGTTTAACAGTCTGATGGCCTTGAGATAGAAGCTGTTTTTCAGTCTCTCGGTCCCAGCTTTGATGCACCTGTACTGACCTCGCCTTCTGGATGATAGCGGGGTGAACAGGCAGTGGCTCGGGTGGTTGGTGTCCTTGATGATCTTTATGGCCTTCCTGTAACATCGGGTGGTGTAGGTGTCCTGGAGGGCAGGTAGTTTGCCCCGGTGATGCGTTGTGCAGACCTCACTACCCTCTGGAGAGCCTTACGGTTGAGGGCGGAGCAGTTGCCGTACCAGGCGGTGATACAGCCCGCCAGGATGCTCTCGATTGTGCATCTGTAGAAGTTTGTGAGTGCTTTTGGTGACAAGCCGAATTTCTTCAGCCTCCTGAGGTTGAAGAGGCACTGCTGCGCCTTCTTCACGATGCTGTCTGTGTGAGTGGACCAATTCAGTTTGTCTGTGACGTGTATGCCGAGGGACTTAAAACTTACTACCCTCTCCACTACTGTTCCATCGATGTGGATAGGGGGGTGTTCCCTCTGCTGTTTCCTGAAGTCCACAATCATCTCCTTAGTTTTGTTGACGTTGAGTGTGAGGTTATTTTCCTGAAACCACACTCCGAGGGCCCTCACCTCCTCCCTGTAGGCCGTCTCGTCGTTGTTGGTAATCAAGCCTACCACTGTTGTGTCGTCCGCAAACTTGATGATTGAGTTGGAGGCGTGTGTGGCCACGCAGTCGTGGGTGAACAGGGAGTACAGGAGAGGGCTCAGAACGCACACTTGTGGGGCCCCAGTGTTGAGGATCAGCGGGGAGGAGATGTTGTTACCTACCCTCACCACCTGGGGGCGGCCCGTCAGGAAGTCCAGTACCCAGTTGCACAGGGCGGGGTCGAGACCCAGGGTCTCGAGCTTGATGACAAGCTTGGAGGGTACTATGGTGTTGAATGCCGAGCTATAGTCGATGAACAGCATTCTCACATAGGTATTCCTCTTGTCCAGATGGGTTAGGGCAGTGTGCAGTGTGGTTGAGATTGCATCGTCTGTGGACCTATTTGAGCGGTAAGCAAAAGGGAGTGGGTCTAGGGTGTCAGGTAGGGTGGAGGTGATATGGTCCTTGACTAGTCTCTCAAAGCACTTCATGATGACGGAAGTGAGTGCTACGGGGGCGGTAGTCGTTTAGCTCAGTTACCTTAGCTTTCTTGGGAACAGGAACAATGGTGGCCCTCTTGAAGCATGTGGGAACAGCAGACTGGTATAGGGATTGATTGAATATGTCCGTAAACACACCAGCCAGCTGGTCTGCGCATGCTCTGAGGGCGCGGCTGGGGATGCCGTCTGGGCCTGCAGCCTTGCGAGGGTTAACACGTTTAAATGTTTTACTCATTGTAAGAGTAGGGGTGCTAACCCCGGAGTCCTGCCAAAATTCCTAATCTGGCCCTCGAACCATCACGGTCACCTAATAATCCCCAGTTTACAATTGGCTCATTCATCCCCCTCCTCTCCCCTGTAACTATTCCCCAGGTCGTTGCTGCAAATGAGAACATGTTCTCAGTCAACTTACCTGGTAAAATAACAGTTAAATAAGCTGAACATACACTCAGGAAAGGAGAAAACGTAATATTTATTGCCACCACCAATACATTGCCCCTTTTTTTCCCCACTGTCTTATTTGATCTGGGTGATTATGTGACTGTTCTCTCTGTGCAGGTCGATGCTTCCTGTGCCACCCACAGCAGTGGGACCAGCCATCAGTCTGGACCTGGATGTAGATGACGTGGAGATGGAGAACTATGAGGTGAGAGGACCAGGTCATCAATACACTTAGAAACGCACTGTGTGTGTGTGTGTGTGTGTGTGTGTGTGTGTGTGTGTATCTGCACATGTATTGCATTTGGGGCCAGTTGTTTTGAATAATTTTTAAAAATGTATTTTTTGTACCTGTATTTACAGAATTATCCACTAGGTTTCCTGCAGGTTGAAAATTCTAGGAAATTGTCTTTAGCTAGAACACAGTCCAATCACTGGGGGGGTGTTGCCAGGGGAGGCGTCCAATCACTGGGGGGTTGCCAGGGGAGGCGTCCAATCACTGGGGTGTTAAGCCAGGGGAGGCGTATCTCCATGAATGTTCATGGAAAAAAGCCTATTATTTGGCAGGGAATATTATTTGTAGATCAGTGATTCGACACATCACGTTGATCAAGCTGATCCTCTCCAGCGGACTCGGAAGTTAAACGTGGGTAAAATAGGGGGCAGTTTAGGTGGACCCCCCCCCACCTAACACTCACAACCATTGATTGATTGATTGGAGTCAATACCATTTCCTTGAATTTTCTACCTGCAGCAAGTCTAGTGGATAATGCTGGAAATACTTGTCAATAAAAATTTAAATAAACCACAACAACTGGCCTTAAATATGTCTCACACACCCTCAGGCATTACTGAACCTGGCTGAAAGGCTGGGAGAGGCTAAACCACGAGGAATCACCAAGGCAGACATCGAGCAGCTTCCATCCTACAGGTTCAGCCTCGACAACCATCAATCTGAACAAACGCTGTAAGATAACCTGCCACGCCTCTTCTTGTGTTGTACCATCCACCTGTCCATTTGACTGGCTGGCCAAGTAGGGCTGGGTGGTATACAGTATTTTACTATATACTGGTATTGATGCCTCAGACCGGTTTGGGTTTTTAATTTAATTTCTGTAACGGTATTTCATTATTTGGTTTGTTAAATGTGATACCCAACGCCGGCACGTGTAATGTCTGTTTTTACTCCGTTTGCTACTTGAGTTGTCTTTCTCCCTCTCCTCCTGCTGCATGCAGTCTCACACCCTGCCCTCTCTCCTCACACCCTGCCCTCTCTCCTCACACCCTGCCCTCTCTCCTCACACCCTGCCCTCTCTCCTCACACCCTGCCCTCTCTCCTCACACCCTGCCCTCTCCTCACACCCTGCCCTCTCTCCTCACACCCTGCCCTCTCTCCTCACACCCTGCCCTCTCCTCACACCCTGCCCTCTCCTCACACCCTGCCCTCTCCTCACACCCTGCCCTCTCCTCACACCCTGCTCTCTCCTCACACCCTGCCCTCTCTCCTCACACCCTGCCCTCTCTCCTCACACCCTGCCCTCTCTCCTCACACCCTGCCCTCTCTCCTCACACCCTGCCCTCTCCTCACACCCTGCCCTCTCTCTCCTCACACCAAGCCCCGCCCACTCTCTCCTCACACCAAGCCCCGCCCACTCTCTCCTCACACCAAGCCCCGCCCACTCTCTCCTCACACCGGGCCCCGCCCCCTCTCGCCTCACACCGGGCCCCGCCCCCTCTCGCCTCACACCGGGCCCCGCCCCTCTCGCCTCACACCGGGCCCCGCCCCCTCTCGCCTCACACCGGGCCCCGCCCCCTCTCGCCTCACACCGGGCCCCGCCCCCTCTCGCCTCACACCGGGCCCCGCCCCCTCTCGCCTCACACCGGGCCCCGCCCCCTCTCGCCTCACACCGGGCCCCGCCCCCTCTCGCTTCACTCCTCACACCAGGCCCCGCCCCCTCTCGCCTCACACCCGTCACTCAAGGAGAGAGCAGTTGCTCAACCATGGAGTCAGGAACACTTTCTTGCCGTTCACTCTGCAGTCTGCATAGTCAGATGTTGGTGACAACTAGTGATGCACCGATATGACAGTTTTGGTCGATACCAATATCTGATATTTTCCTTGCCAACAAAAAACAATACCGATATTAAACATTTTAGTGGCCTTTGAAATAGTTCACACACATATGGGCGCAGCTGTCTAAGGCACTGCAAGAGTCGTCACTACAGTCCCTGGTTCGAATCCAGGCTGTATCACATCCGGCCATGATTGGGTGTCCCATAGGGCGGCGTACAATTGGCCCAGCGTCATCCAGGTTTGGCCGGTGTAGGCCGTCATTGTGAATAAGTATTTGTTCTTAACTGACTTGCCTAGTTAAATAAAGGTAACACACACCACACTGACCAAAGAGTTATTTTGTTGGTATTTACATATGTCCCCATTATCAGTAAAACATCATCAAAACGCATTTCTTTCACGTACTTGCTGTGCTGTTTCATTGTTCATTTGTTAAGTTGTTTCATTGTCGTTTCAATCAGGATTTCTATGGAACACAATTTTGGTCTTTGCGTGTTGACCAATCAGGACCTGAATATGACTGCACGTCACAGAATAATTTAACTCGTTCATACATTTTCTTTTACGTAGTTATTACACATTGATTACACTACCACTCGTATATCATATGTCACAACGATTCATCGATACGTGTGCTATGATGCTGTCTGCTATGATGCTGTCTGCTATGATGCTGTGTGCTATGATGCTGTCTGCTATGATGCTGTCTGCTATGATGCTGTGTGCTATGATGCTGTGTGCTATGATAAAGTTGTCTCGCGCACCTTCAATTCTGGTCATAAAAAAAAGATTGCTAGCTCATGGAGGCAAACAAATTTCTTCCCCAAAAACATAGCAAAACGACAATCCTTTTCAGTAGCTATAGTTAGCTAGCTAACATCTAAAATAACCTTCATTTATAAGACAGTTCTTATTTGATTAATGGTGGTCAGACCCATCTATGTGAAGCAAGCCACAATAGTGGACTTTTGAGGTTAGCCTTCAAAATAAAAGTGTGGCATAATTTTACTATTTGTATTCATTTGCATCACTGTCAATGAAGGCAAACCGCAAATTCCACTATTGTGCCTAATCCTTATTGTGGCTAGCTTCACAACCCGGTCGAGCCTTACTAGCCAGATGAAGAAAGCTGGCTGCTTATAACGTTAGCTTTGGGAAACAGGGAAAGTAGCTGGCTAGCTATTTATTTTCATGACCTGAAGTTCAATTTCAATTTGAACAGGCGAACAACAATTGGCAACCTAGCTAATACTTATATCAAATTTTATTGATCACATACAAGGTTAGCGGATGTTAATGTGAGTGTAGTGAAATGCTTGTGCTTCTAGTTTCGACAGTACAGTAATGTCTAACAAGTAATCTAACAAATTCAAACAGACCACCTTATACACACAAATGTAAAAGGATAAATAAGAATATGTACATATAAATATATGGATGAGCGATGGCCGAATGGCACAGGCAAGAGGCAGTAGATGGTATAGAGTACAGTATATACAGTGGGGAGAACAAGTGTTTGATACACTGCTGATTTTGCAGGTTTTCCTACTTACAAACATGTAGAGGTCTGTAATTTTTTATCATAGGTACACTTCAACTGTGAGAGACGGAATCTAAAACAAAAATCCAGAAAATTACATTGTATGATTTTTAAGTAATTCATTTGCATTTTATTGCATAACATAAGTATTTGATCACCTACCAACCAATAAGAATTCCTGAATAGCTACACTATTTGTGTTCGGTCATGGTTCACCCTTTCAGTTTTGCGCGAATGTTGCCATCAATCCACAGTTTCTGGTTGGGGAAGGTTTTAATAGTCACAGTGGGTACATCACCACCGATGTACTTCCTAATAAACTGGGTATACATGGCTGTGACTATAATCGTAGATAGATAATGAGGTCGGCATTTGATTGTAAGGAATTCTAGATCAGGTGAACGAAAGGAGTTGAGTTCCTGTATGGTGTTGTGATTACACCATGAGATGTTAATCATAAAGCATACACCCTCCACCTTATCAGAGATGTTAAATACATACATACACCCTCCACCTTATCAGAGATGTTAAATACATACATACACCCCTCCACCTTATCAGAGATGTTAAATACATACATACACCCCTCCACCTTATCAGAGATGTTAAATACATACATACACCCTCCACCTTATCAGAGATGTTAAATACATACATACACCCCTCCACCTTATCAGAGATGTTAAATACATACATACACCCTCCACCTTATCAGAGATGTTAAATACATACATACACCCCCGCCCTCCACCTTATCAGAGATGTTAAATACATACATACACCCTCCACCTTATCAGAGATGTTAAATACATACATACACCCTCCACCTTATCAGAGATGTTAAATACATACATACACCCTCCACCTTATCAGAGATGTTAAATACATACATACACCCTCCACCTTATCAGAGATGTTAAATACATACATACGCCCTCCACCTTATCAGAGATGTTAAATACATACATACACCCTCCACCTTATCAGAGATGTTAAATACATACATACACCCTCCACCTTATCAGAGATGTTAAATACATACATACACCCTCCACCTTATCAGAGATGTTAAATACATACATACACCCCTCCACCTTATCAGAGATGTTAAATACATACATACACCCCTCCACCTTATCAGAGAGATGTTAAATACATACATACACCCCTCCACCTTATCAGAGATGTTAAATGCATACATACACCCCCGCCCTCCACCTCAGTGCGATACGTGAAGAAACCAGGTGGCTGTACTGACTCTGACAACATCCAGAGTGAGCCATGTTTCCGTGAAACGGAGAATGTTACAATCTCTGAAAGGAAAGAAGGAAACTCGTGCCCTATTTTCTGTTGTACACGTCGATCCAGAGCATCCCAAACATGCTCGGTGGGTGACATGTCTGGTGAATGTGCAGGCCATGGAAGAACTGGGACATTTTCAGCTTCCAGGAATTGCGTACAGATCATTGCGACATGGGGCCTTGCATTATGACGGAAGCCACTCCTCATGACAGTCCGCTTGGAGTTTTCCAAAAGGCACCTAAAGGACTCTGACCATGAGAAACACGATTCTCTGGTCTGATGACACCAAGATTGAACTCTTTGGCCTGAATGCCAAGGGTCATGTCTGGAGGAAACCTGGCAACATTTCTACAGTGAAGCATGGTGGTGGCAGCATCATGCTGTGGGGATGTTTTTCAGTGGCAGGGACTGGGAGACTAATTTAATCCATTTTAGAATTTCCACTTTGAATTAATGTAACAAAATATGGAAAAATCTGAATACTTCCTGAAGGAATATTGCACTGTACATATTCTCATCTATAGTATTATACCCAAGTTTGTTGTGGTTTGTGTTTTAGAAGAGTGCAAATGTCAGATGTAGCTGCATTTCCATACAATTATTGAGGTGAATGAATAATCTCTGTGATCAATTGATTACAGTAGAACAGCTGTTCAATTTCAGTCTGCCGTGACCACTTGGTAAATGTTGACACGTGACAATTTTTTTAAGGTACTTATTTAGCAAAATACAAGTAATAAACTGAGCACAAAAAAAAGAAACGTCCCTTTTTCAGGACCCTGTCTTTCAAAGATAATTCGTAAAAATCCAAATAACTCCACAGATCTTCATTATAAAGGGTTTCAAACACTGTTTCCCATGCTTGTTCAATGAGCCATAAACAACTAATGAACATGCACCTGTGGAACGGTCGTTAAGACAATAACAGCTTACAGACGGTTGGCAATTAAGGTCACAGTTCTGAAAACTTAGGACACTAAAGAGGTCTTTCTACTGAATCTGAAAAATGTGCCGGACTGCAGATGGGTCAGGGGCAAGAAATTGCAATATCTGTACCGTGAGACTTCTACGACAGCGCTACAGGACGGACAGCTGATCGTCCTTCCAGTGGCAGACCATGTGCAACAACACCTGCCCAGGATTGGTACATCTGAACATCACACCTGCGGGACAGGTACAGGATGAGCAACAACTGCCCAAGTTAAACCAGGAACGCACAATCCCTCCATCAGTGCTCAGACCGCAATAGGCTGGACTGAGGGCTTGTAAGTCTGTTGTAAGGCAGGTCCTCACCAGACATCACCTGCAACATTGTCACCTTTGGGCACAAACCCACAGTCGCTGGACCAGACAGGACTGGCAAAAGTGGTCTTCACTGAAGAGTCACGGTTTGGTCTCACCAGGGGTGATGGTCGGATTCGCATTTACTGTCAAAAGAATGAGCATTTCACCGATGCCTGTACTCTGGAGCGGGATCGATTTGGAGGTGGAGGGTTCATCATGGTCTGGGGCGGTGTGTCACAGCATCATCGGACTGAGCTTGTTGTCATTGCAGACAATCTCAACGCTGTGTGTTACAGGGAAGACATCCTCCTCCCTAATGTGGTACCCTTCCTGCAGGCTCATCCTGACATGACCCTCCAGCATGACAATGCCACCAGCCATACTGCTCGTTCTGTGTGTGATTTCCCACAAGACAGGAATGTCAGTGTTCTGCCACGGCCAGCGAAGAGCCCGGATCTCAATCCCCCCCCAGAAATGTCAGGGAACTTGCAGATGCCTTGGTGGAAGAGTGGGGTAACATCTCACAGCAAGAACTGGCAAATCTGGTGCAGTCCATGAGGAGGAGATGCACTGCAGTACTTAATGCAGCTGGTGGCCACACCAGATACTGACTGTTACTTTTGATTTTCACCCCCCTTTGTTCAGGGACACATTATTCCATTTCTGTCAGTCACATGTCTGAGGAACTTGTTCAGTTTGTCTCAGTTGTTGAATCTTGTTATGTTCATACAAATATTTACACATGTTAAGTTTGCTGAAAATAAATAAATGCAGTTGACAGTGAGAGAACAGTTTGTGTGTGTGGTGTGTGTATAGGGACTCATTTTTATGTATTGGCCTTCAAAATATTGTGACTTATTTTAGCATGATTTATTGATTTTGATATTAGTGAAAATGAGTTTGTCCTGGCTAGTCAGGGCAAACATAGCTGACCAATACAGCCTGATACCAGTGAGTTTGTCCTGGCTAGTCAGAGCAAACACAGCTGGCCAGTACAGCCTGTGTAGTGCTGGTGGTGTAGGCCTAGTTAAGCATGTTAATGGTATCTTCTAAATCAGTGAGGAGAAGGTGAAGCATGAATGTTAGCTAGCTACATGAAGTAAGAAAACATATAATGTAACATCTAATTTTGGGTCCCCTGGAAACACTGACCAACACTTTGGTTCCCACCCTGTTAATAATTCCTCTCAGGCTTAATCATTCGTTGTCATGTCAAACAACAACAACAACGCTTCAAGATGCTGCCCACTATATTCCAACTATAGAATTAGAATCATCTTTCCATGATTCCACCAGTTAACTAGGCCTAGAGATTTTGCCATCGTGCACAGTGTGGAAATAAATGATAAAAGTGCAGGACATGCAGACATTTATGAAAATGCTCAAGTTGTATTGAACAGTATGAAACATTCAAATTCCATTTAAAAAGAAAAAATCACTATAATATATGTTGCCACGCTAGGGTCATGAAATACACAAAAACATAAAATATGACAAAATATGAAAAATATGGTGATCATATCGCCCGGCCCTACCATCCATCCCATCCATCCAATCCATCCATCCATCCCATCCATCCAATCCATCCATCCATCCCATCCATCCATCCCATCCATCCATCCCATCCATCCCATCCCATCCATCCAATCCATCCATCCCATCCATCCATCCAATCCATCCATCCATCCAATCCATCCATCCATCCAATCCATCCATCCATCCAATCCATCCATCCATCCAATCCATCCATCCATCCAATCCATCCATCCATCCAATCCATCCATCCAATCCAATCCATCCATCTTGTCCTTTTTAAACATGCAGTATTTCAGAACCTGATGATGCTCTGTGATCCTCTGTCTTCCAGGTGTGTGGTGTGCTTTAGTGACTTCGAGTGTCGGCAGCTGCTGAGGGTATTACCCTGCAACCACGAGTTCCACGCCAAGTGTGTCGACAAATGGTTAAAGGTAAGCCCATCCCATCGTTAACTCTACTGTGACGTCTCAAATGGCACCCTATTCCCTATATAGTACACTACTGTTGACCAGGGTGGCACCCTATTCCCTACATAGTACACTACTGTTGACCAGGGTGGCACCCTATTCCCTATATAGTACACTACTGTTGACCAGGGTGGCACCCTATTCCCTACATAGTACACTACTGTTGACCAGGGTGGCACCCTATTCCCTATATAGTACACTACTGTTGACCAGGGTGGCACCCTATTCCCTATATAGTACACTACTGTTGACCAGGGTGGCACCCTATTCCCTATACAGTACACTACTGTTGACCAGGGTGGCACCCTATTCCCTATATAGTACACTACTGTTGACCAGGGTGGCACCCTGTTCCCTATATAGTACACTACTGTTGACCAGGGTGGCACGCTATTCCCTATATATACATATGTGTGTAGGGCATAGGGCTCCGGTCAAAAGCAGTGTACTAACACCTCCTCCTTTTTGTTCCCTTTATCTTCCTTCCAGACTAATCGCACTTGTCCAATTTGCCGGGCGGACGCGTCAGAGGTGCACCGCGAGGTGGAGTGACTGAAACCCAGGCTTTGAGATCTTTGATTGGAAAGCAGCACAAAACTAAACCCACCGGAGCCTGTCTGTCTTAGCGCCTGCCTCGGCCTCAACCTGCCCGGGGACTCCTGCCACCTACCCTGCCTGCTTCCTACGGCCCCCACCACTACCTACGGCCCCCACCACTACCTACCCTGCCTGCTTCCTGCCTGCGGCCCCCACCACTACCTACCCTGCCTGCTTCCTGCCTGCGGCCCCCACCACTACCTACCCTGCCTGCGGTCCCCACCACTACCTACCCTGCCTGCTTCCTGCCTGCGGCCCCCACCACTACCTACCCTGTCTGCGGCCCCCACCACTACCTACCCTGCCTGCTTCCTACGGCCCCCACCACTACCTACCCTGCCTGCTTCCTACGGCCCCCACCACTACCTACCCTGCCTGCGGTCCCCACCACTACCTACCCTGCCTGCTTCCTGCCTGCGGCCCCCACCACTACCTACCCTGCCTGCTTCCTACGGCCCTCACCACTACCTACCCTGCCTGCTTCCTACGGTCCCCACCACTACCTAACCTGCCTGCGGTCCCCACCACTACCTACCCTGCCTGCTTCCTGCCTGCGGTCCCCACCACTACCTACCCTGCCTGCTTCCTGCCTGCGGCCCCCACCACTACCTACCCTGCCTGCTTCCTGCCTGCGGCCCCCACCACTACCTACCCTGCCTGCTTCCTGCCTGCGGCCCCCACCACTACCTACCCTGCCTGCTTCCTGCGGCCCCCACCACTACCTACCCTGCCTGCTTCCTACGGCCCCCACCACTACCTACCCTGCCTGCTTCCTGCCTGCGGCCCCCACCACCACCTACCCTGCCTCCTGCCTGCGGCCCCCACCACCTACCCTGCCTGCGCCCCCCCCCCTACCACCACTCCTGCCCCACTTCAACAACAATAAGCAATCTAAGATTGTATGTTTGGAGCTCCTTCCCCCGGTCGTTCCTCTGCTATGTCTGATGAAAAGCTCCTGCCGACCATAGCCACAGAGTTGTCCAGTCAGTCTATCTGCCTGGGATAGCCATTGATCCACCACCTCGATCTGCTCCTCTGCCTGCCCCAGTGTTGCAGATTCCAAAGATGTGACCTACCATATGTTGTTATCGTCGTAGGGCTTTTGCGTTTACAAGGTTTTTCCTTTTTCGTTACCTTGTGGTTTTGGTTGGTTCTTTGTGACAGATGGGCGTTGGAGCTGCCTGCATGGGAGATGGTGATGACAAGAGGTGTGGGGTGAGGGAGTGGAGAGAGGAGTCACATATCGTTCCATCAGCAGACCAGTAATGGGAATGCTTCAACACGGATAAAAATGTAGACCATTCCACTGGTTGACTGACCGTCATAGTACTGTAGGAGACTAGACCATTCCACTGGTTGACTGACCGTCATAGTACTGTAGGAGACTAGACCATTCTACTGGTTGACTGACCGTCATAGTACTGTAGGAGACTAGACCATTCCACTGGTTGACTGACCGTCATAGTACTGTAGGAGACTAGACCATTCCACTGGTTGACTGACCGTCATAGTACTGTAGGAGACTAGACCATTCCACTGGTTGACTGACCGTCATAGTACTGTAGGAGACTAGACTATTCTACTGACCGTCATAGTACTGTAGGAGACTAGACCATTCCACTGGTTGACTGACCGTCATAGTACTGTAGGAGACTAGACCATTCTACTGGTTGACTGACTGTCATAGTACTGTAGGAGACTAGACCATTCCACTGGTTGACTGACCGTCATAGTACTGTAGGAGACTAGACTATTCTACTGACCGTCATAGTACTGTAGGAGACTAGACTATTCTACTGACCGTCATAGTACTGTAGGAGACCAGACCAATCTACTGACCGTCATAGTACTGTAGGAGACTAGACTATTCTACTGACCGTCATAGTACTGTAGGAGACTAGACCATTCCACTGGTTGACTGACCGTCATAGTACTGTAGGAGACTAGACTATTCTACTGACCGTCATAGTACTGTAGGAGACCAGACCAATCTACTGACCGTCATAGTACTGTAGGAGACTAGACTATTCTACTGACCGTCATAGTACTGTAGGAGACTAGACTATTCTACTGGCTTGGAGGAGACGCCTGGCTGACTGACCGTCATAGATGCATGTTTGTGTAGGTGACTGATGGGCAAAGTGACCTGTTTATAATATATGTTTCGCAATAATGTATTGATGATTTCAATAGTTTGTTCCCTTTTGTTTGTGTTCTTTTTCAATCTGCTAATGCTATTGTGAAAGTGTGACTTGCTGTGGTTAAAATTAGCCTCATCTGGCACTGAGAATGATGGTCTACCACTGACTTCTGACTTGTTGGGGATATATCTGCTCCTTCACGCCCTGTTGTTCCCCCCCACTGTGATACACAACTGACTGGACGGAGGGAGGAGGAGATCATGCTGTGGAGTTTCCTTTTTTGTTCTGGTGAAGGTCCTCAGATCGGTCCCCCAGAGAGGACACTGCCTGTCTGTGAAGTCATCTGCCCTTTCTGCAAATGAACCACATCCATCCTCCTCTCCGGCCTTGGCCCTGTGCGAGTTGCCCGGCTGGATCTCAGGCAGCGCTGAGGGGGTTGCATAGACTGTTGATTCAGACTAGCAATATTTTAATCAAACGTCGCCATTTTAAAAGGAAAACAACAACTAGCAAACATAAACAAGGAATTCTGGCTCACCCAAGAGAGGGGGCTTCACTACCCCAGTATCACCCACGCTGACTGACTGCTGCTGGGGAGCCTGATGCATTAAACAGAATGAGTGATGGGTTTTAACGTGGACATTTTTTCCTTCCTGTTTTTGGAAGATCCAGGCATTTATTTGTTTGTGAGCCAAATATTCAATATAATATATATATAAATATATATACTCTTTCAAGATTTCAGATCTGCCTTCAATACCTTGACAAGCACAAACTCTATTTACTTAATCTTAAAAAAAAAAAAAATCCCTTTGTCATTTCCACTTGTTTTTAAGAGTATAATTTTTAAATAGTATTATTTATTGGTTTTTTTAGCTATCTTAGAGACAACGCGTTAAAGGTCAAGGTCAGAGCACTAACGTGGAAGTGTGTGGTTAAATGGTATGTGTTCTAATCTAAAGGCAACTTAACTTGGGTCAGGTCTTGTTGTTAGGCCGTGCTAACTAATGGTGTTGTAAAAGATTCATGTTGTATGCTGCATAGCTTCAGTGTGAATGCTTCTCGATAATCGTCTTGTTTTGAAGACAAAATAATGTTATAACTCCCTGTTGTAAAACATCTCTAGTGACCTGACGAGACAGGCGCTCTGGCGTTGTCCCGGCTGCGCTGACTGTACTATTTACAGTGATGATCAGGACAGGAAGAGGTTGGAGACAAAGATGGAGAGAGGGAGGAGTAGTGTTTGGTAGAGTGATACACTGTTAAAACATCCCAAATGGTACCCTAAGTAGTGCACTACTTTTGACCAGGGCCCATAGGGGCTAGTGCACTATATTGGGTCTGTGCTCATCTTTGACTTCCAAAACAGAATGTTGTTGAGGTGTTTAAAAACAAACAGTTTGTCCGGGTGTCCTTTTGTAAGTGTTGTGTGAGTAGGGGGACTCCTTTCTATTCCCAACTACCCCAATAAGCACTGCGAGGCGGATGGACATTTTGCTTTCTTGTGTAAAAGGACCTTGCCATGTTTTCTATAGCGAATGTGAGTCTCTTTGTGACGTGTGTTACCTACCACCTTTTAAAGAAGAGAAGAAAAAAAAAGCCATCTTGATGAGTTTAAAGTAAAAACCCACAGCTTTGAGAGTTAATCTGTGTACATATTTGTCCACTAGCATATAAATATTGTGAGTTTGAAACAAAAAAAAAATAACAAATCACTCAGGGCCTCTCAGTATATAAGAATAAAGGAAAACAGTCTGTTCCAATTTGACAGATGCCATGAAAAGGTTGGTGGTGGATATGAATTTTCTTGGTTGTTTTCCTCAGGCCTCGCATATTTTTAATGTAATCAATTAAGATAATAATAATGTTGTTTTTTTGCCAGAGTAGTGGATATTACATCATATAAATTACAAATTTAGTTTGTGTTCTTGAACAACCACACGACGTACAGACATTAATATTTACATAACGGATGTGATCCCATTTTAAAACGTGCCATTGATGCACACTATCCTACCTAAAAAAACTACAAGGTGTTTGCATGATTTAAAAAATAAAAATACTAAAAAATAAAAACCAATTGTGTATTTCCAGTGAAAGATATCTAGCCATGGGGGACGGTGGACTATTTAACAGTGCACAATAAGCATGCATGTCCTACCAAGTCCCAACTGGTTTTTAGCTAGCTCTAGTTGGCTTCGGGTCCGTCACTGCTCAGCTGATAACTGCCATGCGTTGTACTGCACACGTTTGTAACCCAACTGAATGACTACAAGATTTTATTTGCGCTTTATAAAATACATTTTTTTAAAGTTGCCTGGACTTGGACCTGGGGAGAAATCCAGGATTTTAAAGTCGTTTGGTTATAGTATGTATGCTATGTTGTTATTGCCTCATAATAACATGTCTAGAACCTAGTTCACTGAAAGCCATAGTGAACAACCAATAGATCTGCTTTAGGTATGATGCAGTTTTGACATGACGATATGATCGGATGGATTCTTAGAGCATGTTGCTAATAGCCTTTAAATAGTGACGTTACATTTTAAAGAAGCCTTGTTTGTCAAACTAATAACCTAACTCTCATTTGACATCCGAGACACCAGCGGGAGGCTGCCGAGGGAGAGAACGAGCTCTGGAACGGAATCGATCACATGGTTCCGTGTTTGATCCCGCTCCAGCCATTACAACAAGCCCGTCCTCCCTAATTAAGGTGCCACCAACCCTCCTGTGCTAGATACCTTTTATTCACTTATTGAAACATTAGCACCATGGTTTGTGTGTGTGTGTGGGGGTGGGGGGCAGGTATTAATGACCATATTGTGATTTTATTTTTTTCTTCTGTCCCAAATACCAGAAAACCTCATGTAAAGTCAAGTAACTTCAAAACATACAATTTTAAATAGAATCTTGTAGTCTTTCTGTAATCCAATTAATGAATGATCTCACAGCTTGTGTGGTGCAAAGAAAAAAAAAAAGGAAAGAAAAAAATGTTTTGAATAAAATGCTGTTCCAATAATAAAAACAGCTAAAATCATTTATTTAGGATTTGATTTATTTTATTTGCGTCGTAGATTCACTGTTTTCCAATGATGTGTTGCTGGTGGTGGGAATAGTGGTCTTTTTACTGATTCCTCCAGCTTCTAGGGGGGCTCCCACCCAACAGGCCAGGGGCATTTGAAACAGATGTTAGCTTTGGTACTTGCACATTTTACAGTTACCTCATGTTTGGATTTAAAAATAAATAAAATGCTTATATATAAATATATAGGGAAAAGATTCTGAATGCTATAATTTTTTCATTCCATTGGAATCATTGTTTATAGTATTTAACTAGTTATAGTCTATACACACACACACCTGTATACTGATTGCCATTTTTCAGATTTGTACTTTTTTTAAATGAAAAAGTTGCTAGTTCTGCTTTACCGAGTCGTGCGATCATTTTTTTTTTAATAGTTGTGGCTGATTTGAGAGTAGTTCACTAATAAATGTATACCAATATTACAACCGTGTCCTTGCCTGTTTTCACTGTAACCACTGCGAGAGTTGTCGTGAATGCCAGGAATGAGTCCCATATAGCACCCTGGTTCCCTAATATAGTGTCCTCTTTTTGACCAGAGCCCTAGGCTCCCGTACTGTTCAGAGAAAAGGAATGCGATCTCTCGTATTTTGTGAGACATACACTACAATCGCCAATAGTATGTGGACACCTGCTCTTTGAATCTCATTCCTAAATCATTGGCATTAATAAGGAGTTAGTCTCCCCCCTCCCCCTCTTTGCTGCTATAACAGCCTCCACTCTTCTGGGAAGGCTTTCCACTAGATGTAGGAACATTGCTGCTATAACAGCCTCCACTCTTCTGGGAAGGCTTTCCACTAGATGTTGGAACATTGCTGCTATAACAGCCTCCACTCTTCTGGGAAGGCTTTCCACTAGATGTTGGAACATTGCTGCTATAACAGCCTCCACTCTTCTGGGAAAGATTTCCACTAGATGTAGGAACATTGCTGCTATAACAGCCTCCACTCTTCTGGGAAGGCTTTCCACTAGATGTTGGAACATTGCTGCTATAACAGCCTCCACTCTTCTGGGAAGGCTTTCCACTAGATGTTGGAACATTGCTGCTATAACAGCCTCCACTCTTCTGGGAAGGCTTTCCACTAGATGTAGGAACATTGCTGCTATAACAGCCTCCACTCTTCTGGGAAGACTTTCCACTAGATGTTGGAACATTGCTGCTATAACAGCCTCCACTCTTCTGGGAAGGCTTTCCACTAGATGTAGGAACATTGCTGCTATAACAGCCTCCACTCTTCTGGGAAGGCTTTCCACTAGATGTTGGAATATTGCTGAGGGGACTTTCTTCCATTCAGCCACATTAGTGAGGTTGGGCACTGATGTTGGGCGATTAGGCCTCCTGGCTCTGTCGGCGTTCCAAATCATCCCAAAGGTGTTCGATGGGGTTCAGGTCAGGGCTCTGTTCAGGCCAGTCAAGTTATTCCACACACCGATCTTGACAAACCATTTATGTGTGGAACTTGCTTTGCGCACGGGGGGCGTTGTCATGCTGAAACAGGAAAGGGCCTTTCCCCAAACTGTTGCCACAAAGTTGGAAGCACAGAATAATCTAGAATGTCATTGTATTCTGTAGCGTTAGGGTTTCCCTACACTGGAGCTAAGGGGCCCGAACCATGAGAAACAGACCCAGATCATTATCCCTCTTCCACCTAACTTAACAGTTGGCACTTTGCATCGGGGCAGGTGGTGTTCTCCTGGCATCCGCCAAACCCAGATTCGTCCATCAGACTGCCAGATGGTGAAGCGTGATTCATCACTCCCGAAAACACGTTTCCACTGCTCCAGAGTCCAATGGTCAGCGAGCTTTACACCCCTCCAGCCGACGTCTGGTGATCTGAGGCTTGTGTGCTGCTGCTCAGCCATGGAAACCCCCCTGCAGCTCCCGACAAACGGTTCTTGTTGCTTCCAGAGGTCGTTTGGAACTCGGTAGTGAGTGTTGCAACTGAGGACAGACGATTGTTATGTGCTTCAGCACTCGGCGGTCCCGTTCTGTGAGCTTGTGTGGCCTACCACTTTGCCATGAAGCCGTTGTTGCTCCTAGACGTTTCCACTTCAAAATAACAGCACTTAAGAGTTGCCCGGGGCAGCTCTAGCAGGGCAGAAATTTGACACACTGACTGTTGGAAAGGTGGCATCCTATGACAGTGCCACGTTGAAAGACACTGAGCTCCTCAGTTTGTCTATGGAGATTGCGTGGCGGTGTGCTCTATTTTATACACCTGTCAGTCAGCAACAGGTGTGGCTGAAATAGCTGAATTTGAAGGGATATCAACATACTTTTGGCCATGTTTATTTATTCATGTATTTATTTGGGGCGGCAGGGTAGCCCAGTTAGAGCGTTGGACTAGTAACCGGGAGGTTGCAAGTTCAAACCCCCGAGCTGACAAGGTACAAATCTGTTGTCATTCTGCCCCTGAACAGGCAGTTCAATGACTGCTCCTAGACCTTCATTGAAAATAAGAATTTGTTCTTAACTGACTTGCCTCATTAAATAAAGGTAAAATAAATAAAATTATTCAGGTTGGCATAATAGACTTGTTCTCCCACATACCTACAAAAATGTTAATGCTTCAAGGTCAGCAGAGATTCTGGGAGGAAGTCAGACCAAGAGAGCTGGGGATGAGAAAAGAGCACGGACAGCCAGGAATATTATCAAAACCATCACAACATTTTAAAAATGTTTAATTTATAGTTGTTGGAAAATGACATCTTAAACATGACCAGCCCCTTCCGATGTTCCAGGAGAAATAGGCATCTGAGTCACCACAGGCAGACTGTTATACTAGAGATAGAGGTCAAAGCTGTGGCCCTCTTGTTGAACTGGGTTGTCGTTCTAAACTGCAGGCGGTACCGAAACTCGACCCCCTCGCTTGTTTGGTCGTCTGAAGACAATTACATTATAGACTTTGATTGAATAATAATAATAAAAAATAAGTGTTGCTTTTTTTCCAGCCTTGTTCTTTAAATATCTTAACGTATGTACAGGGAGTTCACGCGTCCTCTTAAAGCAACAGTATCAGGGCAGACGGCTTAAATTATTTTGGGGTTAGAGTTTGTTTCATTATTTCAGACGGTGACCCCTAGTGCACAACGGCCATTTAAAAAAATTAAAAAATGGGGGAAGAAACAAGGGAAAAAACCAGAACATTTCCTCACGTTGGAGGAGAGAGGGTTGGCTAGGTGTCAATCTTCCGTGAGGTCCTGAACAAAGAGGACCTCGGAACGGCTGAGGCCGGCCTCTTTCAGGCTGGGAGGGTTGGGCTGCTCCTCCGTGGGAAGGCAGGGCAGAACCCCGCGGGGGAAGTTGGTAACGATCTGGAACTTTTCCGGGGTCTCCTTCAATGAGAACAGGAAGTCGTATATCACCTGGAGAAACAGAGGGAGAGATGGGTGCTTTTTGTTGTTGTCGTCAAGACCATAAGTTCCATTGGTATTTGCCAGGGGAGTTTAAATCAGACTGTTACAATGACACTACACATGGAAGAGTGACTAGGAGTTTGCTGTGTAGAACTGAGTCAACAGTTTAAAAGAGCAGAGCCGTGTTCGTACGGTCAGACTGTCTTACCGAGCAGAGCCGTGTTCGTACGGTCAGACTGTCTTACCGAGCAGAGCCGTGTTCGTACGGTCAGACTGTCTTACCGAGCAGAGCCGTGTTCGTACGGTCAGACTGTGTCTTACCGAGCAGAGCCGTGTTCGTACGGTCAGGCTGTGTCTTACCGAGCAGAGCCGTGTTCGTACGGTCAGGCTGTGTCTTACCGAGCAGAGCCGTGTTCGTACGGTCAGACTGTCTTACCGAGCAGAGCCGTGTTCGTACGGTCAGGCTGTCTTACCGAGCAGAGCCGTGTTCGTACGGTCAGGCTGTCTTACCGAGCAGAGCCGTGTTCGTACGGTCAGGCTGTCTTACCGAGCAGAGCCGTGTTCGTACGGTCAGGCTGTCTTACCGAGCAGAGCCGTGTTCGTACGGTCAGGCTGTCTTACCGAGCAGAGCCGTGTTCGTACGGTCAGGCTGTCTTACCGAGCAGAGCCGTGTTCGTACGGTCAGGCTGTCTTACCGAGCAGAGCCGTGTTCGTACGGTCAGGCTGTCTTACCGAGCAGAGCCGTGTTCGTACGGTCAGGCTGTCTTACCGAGCAGAGCCGTGTTCGTACGGTCAGGCTGTCTTACCGAGCAGAGCCGTGTTCGTACGGTCAGGCTGTCTTACCGAGCAGAGCCGTGTTCGTACGGTCAGGCTGTCTTACCGAGCAGAGCCGTGTTCGTACGGTCAGGCTGTCTTACCGAGCAGAGCCGTGTTCGTACGGTCAGGCTGTCTTACCGAGCAGAGCCGTGTTCGTACGGTCAGGCTGTCTTACCGAGCAGAGCCGTGTTCGTACGGTCAGACTGTGTTCGTACGGTCAGACTGTCTTACCGAGCAGAGCCGTGTTCGTACGGTCAGGCTGTCTTACCGAGCAGAGCCGTGTTCGTACGGTCAGGCTGTCTTACCGAGCAGAGCCGTGTTCGTACGGTCAGGCTGTCTTACCGAGCAGAGCCGTGTTCGTACGGTCAGACTGTCTTACCGAGCAGAGCCGTGTTCGTACGGTCAGACTGTCTTACCCAGCAGAGCCGTGTTCGTGACGGTCAGACTGTCTTACCGAGCAGAGCCGTGTTCGTACGGTCAGACTGTCTTACCCAGCAGAGCCGTGTTCGTACGGTCAGACTGTCTTACCGAGCAGAGCCGTGTTCGTACGGTCAGACTGTCTTACCGAGCAGAGCCGTGTTCGTACGGTCAGACTGTCTTACCCAGCAGAGCCGTGTTCGTACGGTCAGACTGTCTTACCGAGCAGAGCCGTGTTCGTACGGTCAGACTGTCTTACCCAGCAGAGCCGTGTTCGTACGGTCAGACTGTGTTCGTACGGTCAGACTGTCTTACCCAGCAGAGCCGTGTTCGTACGGTCAGACTGTGTTCGTACGGTCAGACTGTGTTCGTACGGTCAGGCTGTCTTACCGAGCAGAGCCGTGTTCGTACGGTCAGACTGTGTTCGTACGGTCAGACTGTCTTACCGAGCAGAGCCGTGTTCGTACGGTCAGGCTGTCTTACCGAGCAGAGCCGTGTTCGTACGGTCAGGCTGTCTTACCGAGCAGAGCCGTGTTCGTACGGTCAGACTGTGTTCGTACGGTCAGACTGTCTTACCGAGCAGAGCCGTGTTCGTGACGGTCAGGCTGTCTTACCGAGCAGAGCCGTGTTCGTACGGTCAGGCTGTCTTACCGAGCAGAGCCGTGTTCGTGACGGTCAGGCTGTCTTACCGAGCAGAGCCGTGTTCGTACGGTCAGGCTGTCTTACCGAGCAGAGCCGTGTTCGTACGGTCAGGCTGTCTTACCGAGCAGAGCCGTGTTCGTACGGTCAGGCTGTCTTACCGAGCAGAGCCGTGTTCGTACGGTCAGGCTGTCTTACCGAGCAGAGCCGTGTTCGTACGGTCAGGCTGTCTTACCGAGCAGAGCCGTGTTCGTACGGTCAGGCTGTCTTACCGAGCAGAGCCGTGTTCGTACGGTCAGGCTGTCTTACCGAGCAGAGCCGTGTTCGTACGGTCAGGCTGTCTTACCGAGCAGAGCCGTGTTCGACGGTCAGGCTGTCTTACCGAGCAGAGCCGTGTTCGTACGGTCAGGCTGTCTTACCGAGCAGAGCCGTGTTCGCACGGTCAGGCTGTCTTACCGAGCAGAGCCGTGTTCGTACGGTCAGGCTGTCTTACCGAGCAGAGCCGTGTTCGTACGGTCAGGCTGTCTTACCGAGCAGAGCCGTGTTCGTACGGTCAGGCTGTCTTACCGAGCAGAGCCGTGTTCGTACGGTCAGGCTGTCTTACCGAGCAGAGCCGTGTTCGTACGGTCAGGCTGTCTTACCGAGCAGAGCCGTGTTCGTACGGTCAGGCTGTGTCTTACCGAGCAGAGCCGTGTTCGTACGGTCAGGCTGTCTTACCGAGCAGAGCCGTGTTCGTACGGTCAGACTGTGTCTTACCGAGCAGAGCCGTGTTCGTACGGTCAGGCTGTCTTACCGAGCAGAGCCGTGTTCGTACGGTCAGGCTGTCTTACCGAGCAGAGCCGTGTTCGTACGGTCAGGCTGTCTTACCGAGCAGAGCCGTGTTCGTACGGTCAGGCTGTCTTACCGAGCAGAGCCGTGTTCGTACGGTCAGGCTGTCTTACCGAGCAGAGCCGTGTTCGTACGGTCAGGCTGTCTTACCGAGCAGAGCCGTGTTCGTACGGTCAGGCTGTCTTACCGAGCAGAGCCGTGTTCACGGTCAGGCTGTCTTACCGAGCAGAGCCGTGTTCGTACGGTCAGGCTGTCTTACCGAGCAGAGCCGTGTTCGTACGGTCAGGCTGTCTTACCGAGCAGAGCCGTGTTCGTACGGTCAGGCTGTCTTACCGAGCAGAGCCGTGTTCGTACGGTCAGGCTGTCTTACCGAGCAGAGCCGTGTTCGTACGGTCAGACTGTCTTACCGAGCAGAGCCGTGTTCGTACGGTCAGACTGTCTTACCGAGCAGAGCCGTGTTCGTACGGTCAGACTGTCTTACCGAGCAGAGCCGTGTTCGTACGGTCAGACTGTCTTACCGAGCAGAGCCGTGTTCGTACGGTCAGACTGTCTTACCGAGCAGAGCCGTGTTCGTACGGTCAGACTGTCTTACCGAGCAGAGCCGTGTTCGTACGGTCAGACTGTCTTACCGAGCAGAGCCGTGTTCGTACGGTCAGACTGTCTTACCGAGCAGAGCCGTGTTCGTACGGTCAGACTGTCTTACCGAGCAGAGCCGTGTTCGTACGGTCAGACTGTCTTACCGAGCAGAGCCGTGTTCGTACGGTCAGGCTGTCTTACCGAGCAGAGCCGTGTTCGTACGGTCAGGCTGTCTTACCGAGCAGAGCCGTGTTCGCACGGTCAGGCTGTCTTACCGAGCAGAGCCGTGTTCGTACGGTCAGGCTGTCTTACCGAGCAGAGCCGTGTTCGTACGGTCAGACTGTGTTCGTGCGGTCAGACTGTCTTACCGAGCAGAGCCGTGTTCGTGCGGTCAGGCTGTCTTACCGAGCAGAGCCGTGTTCGTACGGTCAGGCTGTCTTACCGAGCAGAGCCGTGTTCGTGCGGTCAGGCTGTCTTACCGAGCAGAGCCGTGTTCGTACGGTCAGACTGTCTTACCGAGCAGAGCCGTGTTCGTACGGTCAGACTGTCTTACCGAGCAGAGCCGTGTTCGTGCGGTCAGACTGTCTTACCGAGCAGAGCCGTGTTCGTACGGTCAGACTGTCTTACCGAGCAGAGCCGTGTTCGTACGGTCAGACTGTCTTACCGAGCAGAGCCGTGTTCGTACGGTCAGACTGTCTTACCGAGCAGAGCCGTGTTCGTACGGTCAGACTGTCTTACCGAGCAGAGCCGTGTTCGTACGGTCAGACTGTCTTACCGAGCAGAGCCGTGTTCGTACGGTCAGACTGTCTTACCGAGCAGAGCCGTGTTCGTACGGTCAGACTGTCTTACCGAGCAGAGCCGTGTTCGTACGGTCAGACTGTCTTACCGAGCAGAGCCGTGTTCGTACGGTCAGACTGTCTTACCCAGCAGAGCCGTGTTCGTACGGTCAGACTGTGTTCGTACGGTCAGACTGTCTTACCCAGCAGAGCCGTGTTCGTACGGTCAGACTGTGTTCGTACGGTCAGACTGTCTTACCGAGCAGAGCCGTGTTCGCACGGTCAGGCTGTCTTACCGAGCAGAGCCGTGTTCGTACGGTCAGACTGTCTTACCGAGCAGAGCCGTGTTCGCACGGTCAGACTGTGTTCGTACGGTCAGACTGTCTTACCGAGCAGAGCCGTGTTCGCACGGTCAGGCTGTCTTACCGAGCAGAGCCGTGTTCGTACGGTCAGGCTGTCTTACCGAGCAGAGCCGTGTTCGTGCGGTCAGACTGTGTTCGTACGGTCAGACTGTCTTACCGAGCAGAGCCGTGTTCGTACGGTCAGGCTGTCTTACCGAGCAGAGCCGTGTTCGCACGGTCAGGCTGTCTTACCGAGCAGAGCCGTGTTCGCACGGTCAGGCTGTCTTACCGAGCAGAGCCGTGTTCGTACGGTCAGGCTGTCTTACCGAGCAGAGCCGTGTTCGTACGGTCAGGCTGTCTTACCGAGCAGAGCCGTGTTCGCACGGTCAGGCTGTCTTACCGAGCAGAGCCGTGTTCGTACGGTCAGGCTGTCTTACCGAGCAGAGCCGTGTTCGTACGGTCAGGCTGTCTTACCGAGCAGAGCCGTGTTCGTACGGTCAGGCTGTCTTACCGAGCAGAGCCGTGTTCGTACGGTCAGGCTGTCTTACCGAGCAGAGCCGTGTTCGTACGGTCAGGCTGTCTTACCGAGCAGAGCCGTGTTCGTACGGTCAGGCTGTCTTACCGAGCAGAGCCGTGTTCGTGCGGTCAGGCTGTCTTACCGAGCAGAGCCGTGTTCGTACGGTCAGGCTGTCTTACCGAGCAGAGCCGTGTTCGTACGGTCAGGCTGTCTTACCGAGCAGAGCCGTGTTCGTACGGTCAGGCTGTCTTACCGAGCAGAGCCGTGTTCGTACGGTCAGGCTGTCTTACCGAGCAGAGCCGTGTTCGTACGGTCAGGCTGTCTTACCGAGCAGAGCCGTGTTCGTACGGTCAGGCTGTCTTACCGAGCAGAGCCGTGTTCGTACGGTCAGGCTGTCTTACCGAGCAGAGCCGTGTTCGCACGGTCAGGCTGTCTTACCGAGCAGAGCCGTGTTCGTACGGTCAGGCTGTCTTACCGAGCAGAGCCGTGTTCGTACGGTCAGGCTGTCTTACCGAGCAGAGCCGTGTTCGTACGGTCAGGCTGTCTTACCGAGCAGAGCCGTGTTCGTACGGTCAGGCTGTCTTACCGAGCAGAGCCGTGTTCGTACGGTCAGGCTGTCTTACCGAGCAGAGCCGTGTTCGTACGGTCAGGCTGTCTTACCGAGCAGAGCCGTGTTCGTACGGTCAGGCTGTCTTACCGAGCAGAGCCGTGTTCGTACGGTCAGGCTGTCTTACCGAGCAGAGCCGTGTTCGTACGGTCAGGCTGTCTTACCGAGCAGAGCCGTGTTCGTACGGTCAGGCTGTCTTACCCAGCAGAGCCGTGTTCGTACGGTCAGACTGTCTTACCGAGCAGAGCCGTGTTCGTACGGTCAGACTGTCTTACCCAGCAGAGCCGTGTTCGTACGGTCAGGCTGTCTTACCGAGCAGAGCCGTGTTCGTACGGTCAGACTGTCTTACCGAGCAGAGCCGTGTTCGTACGGTCAGACTGTCTTACCGAGCAGAGCCGTGTTCGTACGGTCAGACTGTCTTACCGAGCAGAGCCGTGTTCGTACGGTCAGACTGTCTTACCGAGCAGAGCCGTGTTCGTACGGTCAGACTGTCTTACCGAGCAGAGCCGTGTTCGTACGGTCAGACTGTGTCTTACCGAGCAGAGCCGTGTTCGTACGGTCAGACTGTGTCTTACCGAGCAGAGCCGTGTTCGTACGGTCAGACTGTCTTACCGAGCAGAGCCGTGTTCGTACGGTCAGACTGTCTTACCGAGCAGAGCCGTGTTCGTACGGTCAGACTGTCTTACCGAGCAGAGCCGTGTTCGTACGGTCAGGCTGTCTTACCGAGCAGAGCCGTGTTCGTACGGTCAGACTGTCTTACCGAGCAGAGCCGTGTTCGTACGGTCAGACTGTCTTACCGAGCAGAGCCGTGTCGTACGGTCAGACTGTGTTCGTACGGTCAGACTGTCTTACCGAGCAGAGCCGTGTTCGTACGGTCAGACTGTCTTACCGAGCAGAGCCGTGTCGTACGGTCAGACTGTCTTACCGAGCAGAGCCGTGTTCGTACGGTCAGACTGTGTTCGTACGGTCAGACTGTGTTCGTACGGTCAGACTGTGTTCGTACGGTCAGACTGTGTTCGTACGGTCAGACTGTGTTCGTACGGTCAGACTGTGTTCGTACGGTCAGACTGTGTTCGTACGGTCAGACTGTGTTCGTACGGTCAGACTGTGTTCGTACGGTCAGACTGTGTTCGTACGGTCAGACTGTGTTCGTACGGTCAGACTGTGTCGTACGGTCAGACTGTGTTCGTACGGTCAGACTGTGTTCGTACGGTCAGACTGTGTTCGTACGGTCAGACTGTGTCGTACCGTCAGAGACTGCTGGAAGAGGAACCGCCTCTCTACTCTGGTGTCGTTCGGCAGTTTGAAAACTATCTTGACGCTGTCGGGGTCGTCTGCTGGGGGCTCGGGGGGAAGACATTCTGACTTGCGCTCCTTCTCTTCGTCCAGCGTCTAAGAAAAAAATTATAAAAAGAACAGAATTAGTTAGCCACAGTCAAACTGGCAACAAAGACCAAGATAAGAAACGGTTTTAAATGTAGGCAGAGAGAGAAGTCAGAGAGAACAGACAGCGTGAGCAGAATGAGCGAGTGAGGAGACAAAAAGATTGACAAGACAGAGAAAGAGGAGACAGACCGTATCAAGGTGTCCTCACCCTCTTCCTCCTCTCCTCGGCCAGGACGGTCTGCCGGACCTTCTCCTCCTCCGCCTGGACCTTCTCCTGCTCCTCCCTCTTCCTCCGGTCCTTCTCCTGATCGGCTCTCAGCGACTCCAGGTAGGCCTCGTCCTGCTGCGCCCGCAACACCTGCGTCTGGTTCCTCTCCTCCCTGGAACACACACAGACACGTTCAATTAACCTCCATCTCCAGGACCAGAGACAGACGCATGGGAGACCACACCACATCTCCAGGACCAGAGACAGACGCATGGGAGACCACACCACATCTCCAGGACCAGAGACAGACGCATGGGAGACCACACCACATCTCCAGGACCAGAGACAGACGCATGGGAGACCACACCACATCTCCAGGACCAGAGACAGACGCATGGGAGACCACACCACATCTCCAGGACCAGAGACAGACGCATGGGAGACCACACCACATCTCCAGGACCAGAGACAGACGCATGGCAGACCACACCACATCTCCAGGACCAGAGACAGACGCATGGGAGACCACACCACATCTCCAGGACCAGAGACAGACGCATGGGAGACCACACCACATCTCCAGGACCAGAGACAGACGCATGGGAGACCACACCACATCTCCAGGACCAGAGACAGACGCATGGGAGACCACACCACATCTCCAGGACCAGAGACAGACGCATGGGAGACCACACCACATCTCCAGGACCAGAGACAGACGCATGGGAGACCACACCACATCTCCAGGACCAGAGACAGACGCATGGGAGACCACACCACATCTCCAGGACCAGAGACAGACGCATGGGAGACCACACCACATCTCCAGGACCAGAGACAGACGCATGGGAGACCACACCACATCTCCAGGACCAGAGACAGACGCATGGGAGACCACACCACATCTCCAGGACCAGAGACAGACGCATGGGAGACCACACCACATCTCCAGGACCAGAGACAGACGCATGGGAGACCACACCACATCTCCAGGACCAGAGACAGACGCATGGGAGACCACACCACATCTCCAGGACCAGAGACAGACGCATGGGAGACCACACCACATCTCCAGGACCAGAGACAGACGCATGGGAGACCACACCACATCTCCAGGACCAGAGACAGACGCATGGGAGACCACACCACATCTCCAGGACCAGAGACAGACGCATGGCAGACCACACCACATCTCCAGGACCAGAGACAGACGCATGGGAGACCACACCACATCTCCAGGACCAGAGACAGACGCATGGGAGACCACACCACATCTCCAGGACCAGAGACAGACGCATGGGAGACCACACCACATCTCCAGGACCAGAGACAGACGCATGGGAGACCACACCACATCTCCAGGACCAGAGACAGACGCATGGCAGACCACACCACATCTCCAGGACCAGAGACAGACGCATGGGAGACCACACCACATCTCCAGGACCAGAGACAGACGCATGGGAGACCACACCACATCTCCAGGACCAGAGACAGACGCATGGGGGACCAGACGCATGGGAGACCTCCAGGACCAGACGGGCGGGCTATCTGAAGGGCTATTGGAAACCACAGATCTGCAATCACTCCCTTACCGTTCCAAGCGTTCAGACATCAGGTAGGTCTGGTTGGCCTCCATGATGAAGGTGAGCTGGTTGAGGAGGTCCTCTGATTGGATGAGCCCCTCCAGACGTCCCACCACCGTCATCTTACGGTCCTTCAGCATGATAATGGCCAGGAACGGGTTGGTGTTCTCACGCAACGCCTGGGACACTGAGGTACAGACACACAGGGAAAAACAGACACACACCAAACACACACACACACACACCAAACACACACACACACACACCAAACACACACACACACACACCAAACACACACACACCAAACACACACACCAAACACACACACCAAACACACACACACACACACACACACACACACACACACACACACACCAAACACACACACACACACACACACACACCAAACACACACACACACCAAACACACACACACACACCAAACACACACACACACACCAAACACACACACACACACCAAACACACACACACACACACACACCAAACACAGATTAAAACACTGAAATAGATTCCTCCTGACGTCCTAGAGGACTCTGACGGAAATCCTAAATTCCCAGCACGGACTTTTATCTTATTTCCCCAGATCAGACTGACTGAGAACACGTTTACAGCAACGAGTAACATAATAAGACCAGTTCCTCTTTGTAGAATGCATCTCCAGCTCTAGGAGATCTAGGTAGTGAAGACGCAATGCAAGAGGAGACGATGTGTACCTCTGTATCCCTCAGGCCTGCTGGTGGAACAGGCCCAGAACAGCATCCTGGTGTTGAGGAAGGTCAGGACCTCTTCTGTACATAACGTGGAGCTGGAGGAAGATGGAAACAGAAACAAGCACATTAATATAAAACATGGCAAAATATTAAATAATTTATACTAATTACGAAGAGGGGGAGGACATATGAATAATACCAAACATGCCACAAATATGGAAACGAGCGAGGAAAACCTCCATCCAATCAACTGAATAAATATTCAAACCAACAGAAAGCAGAATTATAACAAGACAAAACAAACTACTGATTATTGACAGGTCTCCCTGAAAAAAGGGGGTTTGTTTCTGTTTGTGTGGATGTTGTCCTCATGTAAACGGATCATATGTTGTGTTATGGGACCTACCGACAGAACTGGTCTGTATCCTGGTTCTCCTCTCCATGGAGGTAAACTAATAAGTAGCGAAGCTCACGTTTGGCATCATTCAATGCCTACAGGGGGGAAACAAACATAACATATAAACACGACCAGCTACCCAGTTACACAGACAGTTGAAGTCGGAAGTTAACAAAAACTAATTTTAATGACTCCAACCTAAGTGTTTTTTCAACAACTCCACACATTTCTTGTTAACACACTATAGTTTTGGCAAGTTGGTTAGAACATCTAGTTTGTGCATGACAAGTCATTTTTCCAACAATTGTTTACAGACAGATTATTTCACTTGTAATTCACTGTATCACAATTCCAGTGGGTCAGAAGTTTACATACACTAAGTTGCATGTGCCTTTAAACAGCTTTGAAAATTCCAGAAAATGATGTCATGGCTTTAGAAGATTCTGATAGGCTAATTGACATGATTTGAGTCAATTGGAGGTGTACCTATGGATGTATTTCAAGAACTACCTTCAAACTCAGTGCCTCTTTGATTGACATCATGGGAAAATCAAAATAAATCAGCCAAGACCTCAAAAGACAATTGTAGACCTCCACAAGTCTGGTTCATCCTTGGGAGCAATTTCCAAATGCCTGAAGGTACCACGTTCATCTGTACAAACAATAGTACGCAAGTATAAACACCATGGGACTATGCAGTCGTCATACCGCTCTGTCTCCTCGAGATGAACGTACTTTGGTGCGGAAAGTGCAAATCAATCCCAGAACAACAGCAAAGGACCTTGTGAAGATGCTGGAGGAAACAGGTACAAAAGTATCTATATCCAAGTAAAACGAGTCCTATATTGACATAACCTGAAAGGCCGCTCAGCAAGGAAGAAGCCACTGCTCCAAAACCGCCAAAAAAAGGCAGACTACGATTTGCAACTGCACATGGGGACAAAGATCATACTTTTTGGAGAAATGTCCTCTGGTCTGATGAAACAAAAATAGAACTGTTTGGCCATAATGTCCATTTATGTTTGGAGGAAAAAGGGGGAGGCTTGCAAGCTGAAGAACACCATCCCAACCGTGAAGCACGGGGGTGGCAGCATCATGGTGTGGGGGTGCTTTACTGCAGGAGGGACTGGTGCACTTCACAAAATAGATGGCATCAATAGGAAGGAAAATTATGTGGATATATTGAAGCAACATCAAGACATCAATTAGGAAGTTGAAGCTTGGTCACAAATGGGTCTTCCAAATGGACAATGAACCCAAGCTTACTTTCAAAGTAGTGGTGAAATGGCTTAAGGACAACAAAGTCAAGGTATTGGAGTGGCCATCACAAAGCCCTGACCTCAGTTCCATGGAAAATTTGTGGACAGAACTGAAAAAGCGTGTGCAAGCAAGGAGGCCTACAAACCTGACGCAGTTACACCAGCTCTGTCAGGAGGAATGGACCAAAATTCACCCAACTTATTGTGGGAAGCTTGTGGAAGGCTACCTGAAACATTTGACCCAAGTTAAACAATTTAAAGGCAATGCTACCAAATACTAATTGAGTGTATGAAAACATCTGACCCATTGGGAATGTGATGAAAGAAATAAAAGCTGAAATAAATAATTCTCCTCTATTATTCCCGACATTTCACATTCTTAAAATAAAGTGGTGATCCTAACTGACCTAAAACAAGGAATTTTTACTAGGATTAAATGTCAGGAATTGTGAAAAATTGAGTTTAAATATATTTGGCTAAGGTGTATGTAAACTTCTGACTTCAACTGTACACCATATATACACACACAAGTATGAGGATACCCTTTCAAATTCGTGGATTTTGTTATTTATGCCACACCTATTGCTGACAGGTGTATAAAAATCAAGCACACAGCCATGCGATCTCCATAGACAAACATTGGCAGTAGAATGGCCTTACTGAAGAGCTCAGTGACTTTCAACATGGAACCGTCATAGGATGCCACCTTTCCAACAAGTCAGTTCATCAAATTTCTGCCCTGCTAAAGCTGCCCCGTTCAACTGTAAGTGCTGTTATTGTGAAGTGGAAATGTCTACGAGCAACAACGGCTCAGCTGCGAAGTGGTAGACCACACAAGCTGAATGGGAACGCCAAGTGCTGAAGCGCGTAGCAATCATCTGTCCAGCAACACTCACTACCGAGTTCCAAACTGCCTCTGGAAGCAACACTCACTACCGAGTTCCAAACTGGCTCTGGAAGCAACGTCGGCACAAGAACTGTTGGTTGGGAGCTTCATGAAATGGGTTTCCACGGCCAAGCATACACAAGCCTAAGATCACGATCATGCACAATGCCAAGCATCAGCTGGAGTGATGTTAAGATCGCCTCCATTGGAAGCTGGAACAGTGAAAACGCGTTCTCTGGAGTGATGAATCACTCTTCACGGACGAATCAGAGTTTGGCGGATGCCAGGAGAACGCTACCTGCCCCAATGCATAGCGCCAACTGTAAAGTTTGGTGGAGGAGGAATAATGATCTGGGTCTGTTTCTCATGGTTCGGGCCCCTTAGCTCCAGTGAAAGGAAATCCTAACGCTATAGCATACAATGACATTCTAGATTATTCTGTGCTTCCAACTTTGGCAACAGTTTGGGAAAGGCCCTTTTCTGTTTCAGCATGACAATGCCCCCCGTGCACAAAGCAAGTTCCACACATAAATGGTTTATAGAGATCAGTGTGGAAGAACTTGACTGCCCTGCACAGAGCCCTGACCTCAACCCGATCTAACACCTTTGGGATGAATTGGAACGCTGACTGTAAGCCAGGCCTCATCGCCCAAAATCAGTGCCTGACCTCACTAATGTGGCTGAATGGAAGCCAGTCTGCCAAATGACTTAAATGTAAATGTAGTGGAAAGCCTTCCCAGAAGAGTGGAGGATGTTATAGCAGCAATGTTCCAACATCTAGTGGAAAGCCTTCCCAGAAGAGTGGAGGCTGTTATAGCAGCATTGTTCCAACACCTGGCGGAAAGCCTTCCCAGAAGAGTGGAGGCTGTTATAGCAGCAATGTTCCAACACCTAGCGGAAAGCCTTCCCAGAAGAGTGGAGGCTGTTATAGCAGCATTGTTCCAACACCTAGTGGAAAGCCTTCCCAGAAGAGTGGAGGCTGTTATAGCAGCATTGTTCCAACACCTAGCGGAAAGCCTTCCCAGAAGAGTGGAGGCTGTTATAGCAGCATTGTTCCAACACCTAGCGGAAAGCCTTCCTAGAAGAGTGGAGGCTGTTATAGCAGCATTGTTCCAACACCTAGTGGAAAGCCTTCCCAGAAGAGTGGAGGCTGTTATAGCAGCATTGTTCCAACACCTAGCGGAAAGCGTTCCCAGAAGAGTGGAGGCTGTTATAGCAGCATTGTTCCAACACCTAGTGGAAAGCCTTCCCAGAAGAGTGGAGGCTGTTATAGCAGCATTGTTCCAACACCTAGCGGAAAGCGTTCCCAGAAGAGTGGAGGCTGTTATAGCAGCATTGTTCCAACACCTAGTGGAAAGCCTTCCCAGAAGAGTGGAGGCTGTTATAGCAGCATTGTTCCAACACCTAGCGGAAAGCGTTCCCAGAAGAGTGGAGGCTGTTATAGCAGCAATGTTCCAACATCTAGAGGAAAACCTTCCCAGAAGAGTGGAGGCTGTTATAGCAGCAATGTTCCATCATCTAGTGGAAAACCTTCCCAGAGAAGTGGAGGCTGTTATAGCAGCAATGTTCCATCATCTAGTGGAAAGCCTTCCCAGAAGAGTGGAGGCTGTTATAGCAGCAATGTTCCTACATCTAGTGGAAAGCCTTCCCAGAAGAGTGGAGGCTATTATAGCAGCAATGGGAGGGGGACAAACTCCATATTAACGTTCATGATTTCAGAACGAGATGTTGGACAAGCAGGTGTCCACATACACTACATCAACAAAAGGTCTAAATGGATTGAACCTATATGGATTCTGGAAAATCCGCTTCCTTAAAACCATTTAGTCGGTTGTTCAATAAAATAAAACTTGGTGTGTGTCAACTTTTTGGCGTTCCAATATACTTGTTGTGGATGGTCACGGTACTATTACTAGTATCCCAAATTGAGATTGAAACTGGACTGGGGAACCTGATTAACACACCTGGCTATATGTCCCCTGGTAAAACACTGGATGCGATCGACCGTACTTCTCTTCAAAACTATGGATGAAGGAGACCACGTCACCCACAGGGTCTGTGACTCGTCCACGAGGGTCTGGCCTGACCCACCGCAGGGCAAACCTGGTTAGGAAGGAGGAGGAGGAACCAATCAGTCACCTTTATACAGAAACGTCAGGGGAACAGATGGCCAAATACAGTTTCTTTGTATTACCTGAATATGTCCAGAAGTGTGTAATATGTCAATCTGAAAGGTAACATTATCATGTAGTAACTCCATCCTATTAATCCCTGGAGAAAAAACATAAGACCAGATGAGACATGACGATCAGAACAGAGGAGAAGATTCAATGAGAAAACTACAGCTGGCAGCTGGATGATTTCAGTTACGGACATGATTTCTGTAAGCAGAAGGTTGTGCCACTGTGTGTGTGAATGGGGCGGCAAGGTAGCCTAGTGGTTAGAGTGTAGAGGCGGCAGGGTAGCCTAGTGGTTAGAGTGTAGAGGGGGCAGGGTAGCCTAGTGGTTAGAGTGTAGAGGTGGCAGGTAGCCTAGTGGTTAGAGTGTAGAGGTGGCAGGTAGCCTAGTGGTTAGAGTGTAGAGGGGGCAGGGTAGCCTAGTGGTTAGAGTGTGGAGGGGGCAAAGTAGCCTAGTGGTTAGAGTGTAGAGGGGGCAGGGTAGCCTAGTGGTTAGAGTGTAGAGGCTGCAGGGTAGCCTAGTGGTTAGAGTGTAGAGGCGGCAGGGTAGCCTAGTGGTTAGAGTGTAGAGGGGGCAGGGTAGCCTAGTGGTTAGAGTGTAGAGGGGGCAGGGTAGCCTAGTGGTTAGAGTGTAGAGACTGCAGGGTAGCCTAGAGGTTAGAGTGTAGAGGTGGCAGGTAGCCTAGTGGTTAGAGTGTAGAGGCGGCAGGTAGCCTAGTGGTTAGAGTGTAGAGGCGGCAGGTAGCCTAGTGGTTAGAGTGTAGAGGCGGCAGGTAGCCTAGTGGTTAGAGTGTAGAGGCGGCAGGTAGCCTAGTGGTTAGAGTGTAGTGGCGGCAGGTAGCCTAGTGGTTAGAGTGTAGTGGCGGCAGGTAGCCTAGTGGTTAGAGTGTAGTGGCGGCAGGTAGCCTAGTGGTTAGAGTGTAGAGGCGGCAGGTAGCCTAGTGGTTAGAGTGTAGAGGCGGCAGGTAGCCTAGTGGTTAGAGTGTAGAGGCGGCAGGTAGCCTAGTGGTTAGAGTGTAGAGGCGGCAGGTAGCCTAGTGGTTAGAGTGTAGAGGCGGCAGGTAGCCTAGTGGTTAGAGTGTAGAGGCGGCAGGTAGCCTAGTGGTTAGAGTGTAGAGGCGGCAGGTAGCCTAGTGGTTAGAGTGTAGAGGCGGCAGGGTAGCCTAGTGGTTAGAGTGTAGAGGTGGGCAGGGTAGCCTTGTGGTTAGAGTGTAGAGGCGGCAGGTAGCCTAGTGGTTAGAGTGTAGAGGTGGCAGGGTAGCCTTGTGGTTAGAGTGTAGAGGTGGCAGGTAGCCTAGTGGTTAGAGTGTAGAGGTGGCAGGTAGCCTAGTGGTTAGAGTGTAGAGGTGGCAGGTAGCCTAGTGGTTAGAGTGTAGAGGGGGCAGGGTAGCCTAGTGGTTAGAGTGTAGAGGTGGCAGGGTAGCCTAGTGGTTAGAGTGTAGAGGTGGCAGGTAGCCTAGTGGTTAGAGTGTTGGACTATTAACCGGAAGGTTGCAAGTTCAAATCCCTGAGCTGACAAGGTACAAATCTATCGTTCTGCCCCTGAACAGGCAGTTAACCCACTGTTCAGTCATGCAATAAATGTCATATTGCAGATTCTACCTTTAAATTGAGATACAAGACCAATTTACCAGTGACATATGAGCTTAAAGAAGAACACACGAAAGAGAGAGAGTGTGTGTACGTACTCTGGGTTGTGGCCTGGAGACAATATAACTATACACTCTGTGGTCTGCTGTGTTGACCTGTAAGGGTCTGGAGGGCGGAGGGTTAAACACACTAGGAACTCCTTCCTGCTCATTCAGTCTGTCCTGCACCGCAGCCTGGGAACACACACACACACACACACACAAAATGATCCATTTGATCTCAACCTGGACAGCACAGGAAGACTAAAATCATGACCATTTTAAAAAGCGCAGAGATCGATGAATTTAAGGCAACATTTGTCACATGATATATATTACTGCACTCCCTGTATGTCATTCATTCATAACAGTGAGACATTATTGTGCATGATGTGCTGTGTATTTTGTGGGTCTTCAAGGCCAACATCAACAACAAACAACAAAAAGAGACATTCCTGTATTTTTGGAGTTGACAGTTCTTACCTCGATGTTCCAATTGTGTTGTTCTAACGTACGACGACATTGGTCCGTAGACTCCAAACCTGTCAAGTCCTGAAATCAAATCCAAAAATCTGAAATCTCAGATCTAACACTAGTGTACACGATACCGGATCAATCTCCAATTGATAGGTGAGAATGTAAAAGATGTTAGGTTCAACAAATGTATTTCAAATCATTCCTACAGGACATTTCCATATCTTGGGTCTGGATGAAACAACAGAGTGGGGTTAGGCCATAACAATTGTGTCTGATGATCCCTCTCTCAAAAACCATCTTTCAGCGAAACAGTTTAATAACTAAAGTAACGTTAGCATTGTTGACCTAGTTAACTAACTGTCGTTAGCCTAGCTAGCTAGTTGTAAGTAGCTTAGACAAGTCCTTGTAAGATAACTAAAAAGTTCAATATGTAGTTTCTAATTCACCATTCACTGATTTAAGTTTTCTGATGTGTTTCTTTTATGGGTGGGGGGGGCGCAATTGTCGGGAACGGACAGACAATTCAAGACAATAGTTTTGTAGAGGAAAAATAATTGGTGTGTTGTTAGATAACGTTAACGGTAACTGGCTAGTTAAGTTAGTTAGTTAACCGTGGTGCTAGGGGGGGGGGTTCGAAAAAGCAGTTTCACAACCATAAACGTGATTTAATTTTGAAACCATTTCCATCCTATATCTAAACATACATTAATACGGAGTTATAAAAATGACTGTAAGCTGAAGAAAGGTTGAGTACCTGAAATTGAAGGAGTTTTTCGGTCTGCGCCTGAGATAATTCCTGCTCCTCTGGCGCCGCCATCTTGCCTCGCCAATAGTTACTTGCACTTTGCGAACGAGTCGTTCTTCTTCTATGATATAACTGCGGTCCGCAAACCAACGTTACAGCTGCGTGCCGCCACCTACTGTGCTGGATGGAGTGTGGGTGTGGTCAATCTCGGTTTACAACATTTCTAAATCCTCCTACTTCATCTCAGTACGGTCTGAGAACAAAAAATAATAACAAAAAAGAGCCCTACTAACTTCTAATAGACCCTTCCCCATCTCCTAAATCCCTTCCAAACCCCGCCAACCACATCCAAACCCAATGACCCTACACTTCAATATGTCCCTCTCTTCAACATACTTACAACAATATAACAACACATGATCCACCGTTTCATCAACCTTACACTCCAGACATAAACCATTGCCAACCAGATGTAAGGACGAATTCAATGTACAATGTCCTAAGCGCAATCGAGCAAACACCACTTTGTCCTTTTTAATCTGACCTTTGCATTTTAGTCCAGCGACCTTTCTTTGGAGGGCATATAAATGCCGGCCCTTGGGCTCAGAGTCACATCCCTTCTCCCACTCATCTATCAAAATGGCTCTGATCTTACATTTGGCCTTACCTCTACCCAGTGGAACATTCATAGAAATGCAACAATGTCTTGCTTCAAAGCTCTTTTGGCGAACTGGTCTACAATTTCACACCTGAATGTGCTGGGACCCAGCAGAATCTCGCTACTACACCCATTCTCTCCATTCTCCATAACAACATTAATACCTCTAATAGTAGGTCACTCCTATGAGATTTACCAGATGATAAACTATCCAATCCAGACAGAGAATCTGAGCATCCTATAATTCCAACAGGTTGTACCTCCTCCACCCACTGGAGGGCAACTATTATCACCAACAGTTCAACTGAGTATACTTTCCTTTTCTCCACCAAGGTTAGATCAACAACAGGATCTGGGAGTAACAATGGAGGAACATCTATTACCAAAGAAGGGCCAACCTCCAACTCTCTCAAACCACTCTCATCAGCAAGCTTTCTAACTGTCCAACCAAAACCACTGCCTTGTCTACTAGTATATTAGTCATCATCTAGAACAGTGGGATGCTCAACCTCACAGCCTTTCAACCAATAAGCCAATGGCATTTTTTTTTACACCGTATATCCAAAGGCATCTCACCTGCCTCCACTAGTAAGACACATACAGATGGTGATTTAAGTGCTCCAATGCATATCCTTAAAGCTGTATACTGGATGCTGTCCAGCCTCTGAAGACAAGTCTTTGCTGCTGTTCCATAAACTAAACACCGTAATCAATCGTCGTCCCGATCAGAGTTCTATGAATATCCATCAACTATGGTCTGTCAGCACCCCCTTCATAACCAGAGACCGAGCGCAAAAGATTCACCACCTTCTTACACGGTGTATCAACATTTATGAAATGATCTGTCCATGTATATCGGTCAATGAACCATAGAGCCAAATATATCGCTCAAATAACCATAGACCCGCACACAGGAAAGGAAGGCCCAGAGTTACCTCTGCTGCAGAGGATACGTTCATTAGAGTTAACAGCCTCAGAAATGGCAGCCCAAATAAATGCTTCACAGAGTTCAAGTAACAGAAACATCTCAACATCAGCTGTTCAGAGGAGACTGTGTGAATCAGGCCTTCATGGTCGAATTGCTGCAAGAAACCAATACTAAAGGACACCAATAAGAAGAAGAGACTTGCTTGGGCCAAGAAACACGAGCAATGGACATTAGACCGGTGGCAATATGTCCTTTGGTCTGATGAGTCCAAATTTGAGATTTTTGGTACCAACCGCAGTGTCTTTGGGAGGCGCAGAGTAGGTAAACGGATGATCTCTGCATGTGTGGTTCCCACCGTGAAGCATGGAGGAGGAGGTGTGATGGAGTGGAGGTGCTTTGCTGGTGACACTGTCAATGGTTTACTTAGAATTCAAGGCACACTTAAACAACATGGCTACCATATCATTCTGCAGCGATACGCCATCCCATCTGGTTTGGGCTTAGTGGGACTATCATTTGTTTTTTAACAGGACAATGACCCAACACACCTCCAGGCTGTGTAAGGGCTATTTGACCAAGGAGGAGAGTGATGGAGTGCTTCATCAGATGACCTCGACCCAATTGAGATGGTTTGTGATGAGTTGGACCGCAGAGTGAAGGAAAAGCAGCCAACAAGTGCTTAGCATATCCGGGAACTGTTGGAAAAGCATTCCAGGTGTGAAAAGCTGTCAAGGCAAAGGGTAGTTACTTTGAATCTCAAATATAAAATCAATTTTGATTTGTTTAACACATTTTTGGTTATTACATGATTCTGTATGTGTTATTTTATAGTTTTGATGTCTTCACTATTATTCTATAATTCTACAATGTAGAAAATTGTAAAAATAAATAAACTTTTGACTGGTACTATATATATATATCCAACAGATAATCTCCTACTAAGGTATACTCTGGTAACTGAGGTCAACTCTGGTAACTAAGGTCAACTCTGGTAACTAAGTGTGGTGAAGTTTCCTTAAGTTTATGTATATTCTGTTATCTGAAAAATGGACAAGGCAGGCCTTGTCATAACTTATGATTGATAAGATCATGTTTTTCTATTTTACGATACTTTCAAGCATCAAACACTTTTCTTTGCATTGATACATGTGGTCAAAGGTGACCCGGATGGAGTCCTTTGCGTGATTATTTACGGAAGCTCTCGAATGAGGTCATCGCTCACATTTTCAACATCTTTGTTCGGAACCATTCATCCGCTCCCAGTGTAGCTGGTATCCGTAACTTCGGGAACAGACACTCTGCTAACATGGCTTCTGCCACTACCCCGGTTGTCCCTGAACAGTCAGCGACAACCACACTTTTACCAATGCTCGACATATCCAAGCCCCCCGTTATAGAAGGATTTACACCTCTGTCTCGACCCAGAGAAGAGACGTTTCAGGAGAAGTTTATGAGGAAGTCGAAGGAGAACCCGTTCGTCCCTATAGGTCAGTTACATAAGCGGTACTGTAAGTCTATTAAATGGTCCAATGTCCACAGCTGTATCTATTCGGATTCAATACATACTATTACTAAATTAGATGATTCAGGCATTGAATAGACTGTCATTTGGTCAGTCACTTACCAAAGAGACAACACTGTTGTAGCTAGTTAGCTAACTCTGTTAACTCGTTTGCTAGCTAGCAGGGGAACAGCATACAATCCATTTTTCCGCTAATTTGGTAACTTTACAGCCAGCTACAGTTTTAATAAGATGTGTCATGCACAGTGGCCTTGTGGACCCTATAAGGTACAGTAAAAGGCGTCAACATTGATTATTTAATTGGAACAAATCCGAGTGTTCCGAGCCCCATTATGAAACATTACAGGGGCCATACTGTCCTTGTCAAGGAGTTTTCATTAAAAAACAAAACATGTATTTATAATGGTAAACTAGTGTAATCAATGGGTCATACACTGGGTGCTAGACTACACAGGTCAGTAACTGTCAGTATAACATAGTTAGTTATTTTACGTTATATTCACATCGGACACTACAACAACACATTGGGCGTGCTCTCTGTCGCTCTTCTTTCCCCTGTGGTTACAGGGTGGATTGCACACAATCGGGCCTAAAATATCTTAAGGGTGCTTGTTCTTTTACAGTACAATGGATTGTACACCTTCAGTCTCCCAAAACTAAACGGAGAAACACTGAGACCACTTTGAAACAAAATGGAAGTTACCGAATGCACCTCCTTTCACATCAGCTATTTTCAGACCGTTTCTGGAAAACCTAATTGTTTTCTCCTCTCAGGTTGTCTCGGTACAGCTGGAGCGTTGATGTACGGTCTCCGAGCCTTCAAACAAGGCAAGACCCGGCAGTCCCAGCTCCTGATGAGAGGACGTATCTTCGCACAAGGCTTCACTGTAGTCGCTATCATCTTCGGCGTGTTCACCACCGCACTGAAGAAAGACTGAGCAACATCAGGGTTGTATTCATTACTGCAAAAATTTTGTTATTTTTTTGCAACGGGAAAAAAACTAAAACAAGGAGTTTCTTATTAGACAAGTCCCTCCTTGTTTCAGACTGTTTTCTAGCGTTCTGTGACTAGTGAATATGACCCAGGCCTTTTGGAACCTCCCGCCAGTCTATCCTCTGAGCCTTGGAGAGAAGCATGGTGGGAATGAAATGTTTGAATACTAACATAACAGATATTTAAAAAGGGCCAATCAACTTTTTTTTCTCTCTCTCCTTTTTCTGGACTTCCTTCACCGCTTTGGGCTGATCCAGTCAAATGAAATGTACACCCTGTTCTGCAGCTAGCAAAGCCAGCAGGGCACAGACTGCCTTGAGTTTAAAAACCTAATTGTGTAACTATATCCAATGCAATGCAGCCATCCACATCTGTAGACACACAGCCAACCCACTACCACTTGCTATCTGTTAGAGATCCACCTCTGTAATACAGAGAATTATAACAAGACTCAGAAGCACATTTGTTTTAGCACCATGTATTGTCAGTTCCACTAGCCATGTATTAGCCATAAAGTAAAATAGAGTCCTGTCCCTTTAATAAAAATGTACAAATTCATAGTTTGTCTGCTGTAATACTTGAGAGAAAGATGGGTGTTGTAGGGGACCGGTGAAGATAATCGGTCACTGTGGGGCTCTGGTAAGGGAGGCAAAGGTACAGCCCAGGGCTTTCCTAGTGCATTTTTAACAGTAAGCCTATGGTCTCCAGTCTTCCCAAAACAGCCTCTGTTTTTAGGACAGTCTTATTTAAATCCTCACACACACAACCCTTTGTTTGAGTTCTCCAGTTCCTATGTTACATTCTCATCTGTGTGAGGCTGGATGATGCCATCCTAATGGATAACAGTTGATCACAGATTCACAGGAAACGCAGCTGAAAATTAAAAGGAGGGGTGGTTTGGAAATATGACTCAACATTAGACTAGTGTCCATTCATGTCATTTAATATGGCCATGATTAGGACTCTGTTCAGAGTGGCTGCGGATCTCACCTTCACTGGACCTTTCTTCCCTGGGGGGCTCAACGTCCTCGAAGATTCTGCACGTGTGGGGTTTCTCTACAGTCTCAACAGGCTACTCTGGTGAATGGTGCTGATTTAATAACATAAGATCAAATCTATCTGGGGGGGGGTTACCCAAGGAGCCGAAGCCTCGGCCTAAAAACCATGACATAACAAGCCCCCTATTATGTGAATTCTTGTGGTGCCGAGGATCAACCTCAGAATGACAGGATTCTTTAGATGGGAAGACACTATGTTGTTGGAACAGACTACGTTGGCTAGCCTGATCCCAGATCTGTTTTATGCTGTCAACTTCTATGGCCTTCGTCTAGACCGTATGTAGAAAGGGTCATTGTGGCGTTTTGGCAAGACCGCACACAAAACAGATGAGAAAACCAGGCTATGAAATAGTCAAGCTTGGGAAGGAAACAATGAACATTAGCCAAAAGCACAAACAGTGACAGGAGTACGAAGTCCAGCAAGGCCAACAAGCTCATAGCATCTAAAATGTCAGGATAAATTACTAGGTACCGTTAAATAATCAATATTATACTACAGTAAATTAATAAGTCTGTGAATCAATTCTTAACTAAAATAAAATATAAAAACGGGCTTGTGTGGTTTAGAACCTATTCCTATATGTAGTACCTGAACAGGACTGGCTACATTACAACCAACACATTAAATCAAATACTAATTACAGTGGAGATGAAGCTAATCTGTTATTTGATAAAAGAACACTTCACACCCTAAATATTGGGGAGAGGAATCACGATTAAAAGATAAGAGGTTTGACCCAATGCCCCTCCCCCTCCCTTTTATGAGAGAGAAGAAGTTTAATAAAGAATTTACAGCAAACCATATTGTCAGTTAATAGAAGCATTGTTGATGGGAAGCTAAAAAGACAGAGCAGGCAGTCGATCCATGTTAAGGTATTGAGGTATATCACATCCACTGGATGCATTACATCAGAATAAGGAAAGATGGAGGGAGAGACAATACCTTTCCTCTCCACATGTTACCGACAGAAAACAGGAGGGTCTGAACATGTAAAGAACCCTGAACCAAGAGTAGATATGAAAAGAGCCTAGAACATTCTGCCTTAATGCAAACCAAGGTTCATAACTCAAGAGTAGGCGTTTAAAAAAAAAGAAGGGGGAAATATCACCACCCTTCTGTTCCGTTGGCCGTACTAGCGCACCAGAGGTGTCTGTTTGAGGGCTATGAGGACCGAGCGCATCCGGGACACGTCCTTGGACGTCCTGTTGGTCTTGGGGTTGAAGTCACAGAGACGGGCCACTCTCTCCCACTCCGTCCCTGGGCTGTCGCCGTCAGCCTCAGACAGGAAGGCCTCTTCAGATGCCCTGCAGGAGGGGAGGAAGGGACGAGGTGTTGGACGAGGTGTTTGAGGGGACAGTTTCCCCAGACACAGATTAAGGTTCTGGACTAATAAGCATCTCCTTTGAAATAACATTTTATTAATCCGTGTCAGGAAAACCATCCCACAGAGATTAGTACCACTGACATGCCATGCTGCCAAAACACTTATCTTTTCAAAACACTCAATCACTTCCACATCACAGACTCCTAGCCCCTCAAATCACTTCCACATCACAGACTCACAGTGGGTGTACATTTGACTAAAACTTACACACAGTATTGAAAATAGGCTACATGCATTTCTGGCAAATGTTCACAACTGAAATGATAACATGAAAGACAATGAACACTGCTGTCGTCATTTATGGACTCCGTCAAATACAGTCCCTCCAGGACCCAAAATGGAGCCTAACTAATGCGTTTGTTTCACAGTTGGGACATGCAAACACCTTTAACTACAGGTAACAAACTTTAAAAAAGACAAGACAATACTAAACCAAAAACAGAAGAGTTCCAAAACCTACACGAAGTTTATCACTTGAGAGTTGGGCTGATGGTAGAAAGTCTCATCAGCAAGCCTAGGTGTTCAGAGCAAAAGACAGAAGGAGTGAAGAGAGAGATGAGTCAGTGTCATACAACATGCAGAGTTAAGGTTTGGTAGGACAGGAAGCCATAGAGACAAGAACTAACATGATTCAGGAGGGTGAACACTACATTATAGACTGACCAGGTGAATCCAGGTGAAAGCTATGATCACTTATTGATGCCACTTGTTTAATCAGCTTAAATCAGTGTAGATGAGAGGAGACGGGTTAAAGAAGGATTTTGTTTAAAGGTTTTGAGACATGGCTTGTGTGCCATTCAGACGGTGAACGGGCAAGACAAAATATTTAAGTGCCTTTGAACAGGGTATGGTAGTAGGTGACAGGCACATCGTTTTGAGTCAAAAAATACAACGCTGCTGGGGTTCCCCCCCACACGCTCAACCATTTTCCTGTGTGTATCAAGAATGGTTCGACATCCAAGCCAACGGCAGGCCAGTGGTTGAAAACGGGTCATTGATGAAAGAGGACAAAGGGAGCCTGTCACAAGTTATGCAGAGCAACAGACGACAGACAGTCAACCTGACAGATACATAAAACTAATGAAAGAACTCGTTGTACTCTGAAACTAAAACGGGGGTTTGGCTGACGACGACCTTACAGAGTCCCACGTCTATCAGAACCCCCCCCCCACCAAAAAAAACAAGACACAGCAGTGGGAACGAAAACACTTGAAAATTGGAAGAAAATTGCCTGGTCTGATGAATCCTGGTTCCTGCTGTTTCACGCCGATTGGAAGACTAGAGTATGGAGGAAACCACGAGTACATGAATCCATCATGCCTCATGTCAACGTTACAGGCAGGCGGAGTGCTGGTGTGTTTTCATGACACACATTGGGCCCCTTTATGAAAGTGGAGCACCGTTTTCTAGGTTTAAATACCACAGGATATCTGAACATCATTGCCAATCAGGTTCATCCCTCCATGTCAGCAGTGTATTTCTTCAGCAGGATAACACCCTATGCCAAAAGGATTGTCCAGGGATGGTTCCACAAACACGAGTGACTCCAGCTTATTGCAGTGGCCTGCCCAGTCCCCAGTCAACCAGTCCCCAGTCAACCAGTCCCCAGTCAACCAGTCCCCAGTCAACCAGTCAACCAGTCCCCAGTCAACCAGTCCCCAGTCAACCAGTCCCCAATCAACCAGTCAACCAGTCCCCAGTCAACCAGTCCCCAGTCAACCAGTCCCCAGTCAACCAGTCCCCAGTCAACCAGTCAACCAGTCCCCAGTCAACCAGTCAACCAGTCCCCAGTCAACCAGTCCCCAGTCAACCAGTCCCCAGTCAACCAGTCCCCAGTCAACCAGTCAACCAGTCCCCAGTCCCCAGTCAACCAGTCCCCAGTCAACCAGTCCCCAGTCAACCAGTCAACCAGTCCCCAGTCAACCAGTCAACCAGTCAACCAGTCCCCAGTCAACCCTTCCCCAGTCAACCAGTCCCCAGTCAACCAGTCCCCAGTCAACCAGTCCCCAGTCAACCAGTCCAATCGAGTATCTGTGGGATGAGATGGAACAAGCTATTCAAAGACCGATTCATCAGAATGGCTGATTAATTAGGGACGATTTCAAGATTTCGGAAATCTGTATTTTTGGACACCGATTTGGCCGATTTAAAAAATATATTTTTTTACACCTTTATTTAACTAGGCAAGTCAGTTAAGAACACATTCTTATTTTCAATGACGGCCTAGGAACAGCGGGTTAACTGCCTTCTTCAGGGGTAAAAATCTGTCGTTTTGCCTTGTCAGCTCAGGGGGATTCAATCTTGCAAACTTACAGTTAACTAGTCCAAAGTTCTAACCACCTGCCTCTCATTGCACTCCACGAGCAGACTGCCTGTTACGCGAATGCAGTAAGCCAAGGTAAGTTGCTAGCGAGCATTAAACGTATCTTATAAAAAACAATCAATCATAATCACTAGTTAACTACACATGGTTGATGTTATTACTAGTTTATCTAGCGTGTCCTGCGTTGCATATAATCGATGAGGCGCGCTTAGCGAAAAAGGACTGTCGTTGCTCCAACCTTTACCTAACTATAAACAAAATCAATACACAAGTATATATTTTTAAACCTGTTTATTTAGTTAATATTGCCTGCTAAAATTAATTTATTTTAACTAGGTAAATTGTGTCACTTCTCTTGCAACAGAGTCAGGGTATATGCAGCAGTTTGGGCCATCTGGCTCGTTGTGAACTAACTAACTGTGGAGACTATTTCTTCCTAACAAAGACAGCCAACTTCGCCAAACGGGGGATGATTTAGCAAAAGCGCATTCGCAAAAAAAGCACAATCGTTGCATGACTATACCTAACCATAAACATCAATGCCTTTCTTAAAATCAATACACAGAAGTATATATTTTTAAACCTGCATATTTAGCTAAAAGAAATCCAGGTTAGCAGGCAATATTAACCAGGTGAAATTGCGTCACTTCTCTTGCGTTCATTGCACGCAGAGTCAGGGTATATGCAACAGTTTGGGCCGCCTGGATCGTTGCGAACTAATTATTTAGACATAATTAAGTCTATGATTTGATATTTGACAGAGCAGTGTGACTGAGCGATGGTAGGCAGCAGCAGGCTCGTAAGCATTCATTCAAACAGCACTTTTGTGCATTTTGCCAGCAACTCTTCGCAATGCTGTTTATGACTTCAAGCCTATCAACTCCTGCGATTAGGCTGGTGTAACCGATGTGAAATGGCTAGCTAGTTAGTGGGGTGCGCGCTAATAGCGTTTCAAACGTCACTCGCTCTGAGACTTGGAGTAGTTGTTCCCCTTGCTCTGCATGGGTAACGCTGCTTAGAGGGTGGCTGTTGTCGATGTGTTCCTGGTTCGAGCCCAGGTAGGAGTGAGGAGAGGGACGGAAGCTATACTGTTACACTGGCAATACTAAAGTGCCTATAAGAACATTCAATAGTCAAAGGTTAATGAAATACAAATGGTAGAGGGAAATAGTCCTATAATTCCTATAATAACTACAACCTAAAACTTCTTACCTGGGAATATTGAAGACTCATGTTAAAAGGAACCACCAGCTTTCATATGTTCTCATGTTCTGAGCAAGGAACTTAAATGTTAGCTTTCTTACATGGCACATATTGCACTTTTACTTTCTTCTCCAACACTTTGTTTTTGCATTATTTAAACCAAATTGAACATGTTTCATTATTTATTTGAAGCTAAATAGATTTTATTGATGTATTATATTAAGTTAAAATAAGTGTTCATTCAGTATTGTTGTAATTGTCATTATTAAATATTTTTTAAATATATATATATATATATTTTTTTTTTTAAATCAGCCGATTAATCGCTATCAGCCTTTTTGGTCCTCCAATAATCGGTATCGGTGTTGAAAAATCATAATCGGTCGACCTCTAGTAGAGATCCACTACCAGCCAACTTGACACAACTGTAGGAAGCGTTGGAGTCAACATGGGCCAGCATCCCTATGGAACACTTGACACCTTGTAGGGTTCATGCCCTGGCTGTTAATACCCCAACGAATTGAGGCAGTTCAACACAATATTAAGAAGGTGTTCCTAATGTTTTGCACAGTCAGTGTATAGGACAAACCAATTGCATTGTTATGATAAACACACATTGTCTCAACCATCATAGTCCACAGTAGTCAGCAGTTTAGACGAGACAATGGCCAGATATACTGCAACCTGACATTTATAGGTCAATGGACCTTTCTAGCCTCAGGGTACATCCCAAATGGCCCCCCTCCCCGTGCCCTATTTAGTGCGCTACTTTTGAACAGAGCCCTATAGGCCTTGGAGTGGTACACTATATAGAGAACCAGGTGCTATTTGGGATGCAGAATGTTTGGTTTTTAGAGTCTCTCTCTCTCTCTCGTCACATAACAGCAAGAAATGGAGCTATAGTTACAAGCTGCTACTTTGACAACGTCTGCTGGGAAGCATGAGAGAAGGTTGGTTTTAGTACAGAAAAGCAAAGAGTCCCCCAGAGAATAAAATATCTTTACGACAAGAGAAAGAGGGAAATACTTTGATAGTAATTGAAGTGTAGGATTAAAGAGGGCATTAAAATAGGTCATTAATAGTTAAACATCAGTTAATAGTCAAATGCAATGAGAAGTTACGTGTTATTTTGTTACTTCCTTAGGTTTCGACAGGTCAGACGTTTTTCGACAGGTCAGACGTTTTTCGACAGGTCAGACGCTTAACGACAGGTCAGACGCTTAACGACAGGTCAGGCGCTTAACGACAGGTCAGGCGCTTAACGACAGGTCAGGCGCTTAACGACAGGTCAGGCGCTTAACGACAGGTCAGGCGCTTAACGACAGGTCAGGCGCTTAACGACAGGTCAGGCGCTTAACGACAGGTCAGGCGCTTAACGACAGGTCAGGCGCTTAACGGCAGGTCAGGCGCTTAACGACAGGTCAGGCGCTTAACGACAGGTCAGGCGCTTAACGGCAGGTCAGACGTTTTTCGACAGGTCAGGCGCTTAACGACAGGTCAGGCGCTTAACGACAGGTCAGGTGCTTAACGACAGGTCAGGTGCTTAACGACAGGTCTGACGTTTTACGGCAGTTCAGCTTGGTGACATAGAAATAGACACAAACGACTGATCCTTCAAGCATACAAACTGATCTCTGAATTTCTTACCAATCCTGAATAATGAGGCATATCTATCTGCTCCAAAAAGCAGGCCAACAAAACATTGGAACCCTGGGGGCAGAGGTCAGCTCAGCTGTCACAGTTTCCACTCCGTTTAAGCTGTTTACCAGGAAATCCTGTCCACGTCGTTATTATTAGAATAAATATTTTAGGTACATGAATAAAGTAAACTTTCCGTGACAGTCTATCGAAAGTCTTTAAGCCTAAACTATAACGCATCTTATTTCCTGATCTGATCTCACGAAGTAACCACGGAAACACACATTCTGATCATATCAACGCTCTTAATTCTCATAGTTAACTACTACTATTTTGTCTGATATAGGTTGTATATTGTCTGAACTCGTATTTCCTGCTATGTTAGTTTCAGGGATGCAAACAGGTGACACTGAAACAATAAATCCCTGCTGGGGGGGGAATACAGGTTTTAACTAACTAAACAACAAAGAATATCATCTATATGATCAGTCTCTGTGTGTAAAATAGTGGTTAATGTGAACCTGACTCACAGATTAAAAAAAAAAAAATGTAAAGAAAGTAATCCAATGTTGTTTGTTGCCTAGTCTTAAGAACAAAACACTAATATTACGGAGTGTGTGGTGTTTCTGTCACCTCTACAGCGGCTTCCAGTTTAAACCTGCTCCAGCTACACTTCATCCCTGAATCCACCTGTTTAACAAGCAACTCATTTTCACCTAATTCTCTCATTCTGAAAATTAACCACATACTTTATAGAGGGAAAACATCAGTTCACAGATAGTAGTTAGTTCGTTAACATTTCACACAGATTGCCAGGGTCCAGTAAGCGACTAACGCGTTATAACTTGATGAACGGCAAGGAGTCATATACCAGTTAATACTGTATTGGTTAGGTTACTAACGTCAGCTCATCTGATGTTGTAACATTAGCTGTCTGATTTTATGAGCCCGTGAATTTTCACACCATAAACTCTATTATTACAGTACCTCTTCGTTATGGTTGTGGGGGCACTGCTGTAAGTTAACTGGCAAACTGTCTTTCAGAGCGCAGGCTGATGCATTGTGTTATGTAAAACGATTGGCTGAGCCTTGGATACAGCCAGCATTGGTCCAAACGCTCAGCACTCATTCACATACAGCCAGTAGTGATCTAACCCCCCAACTTTTCTAATTGTATCTACACGAATCAAGTAGGACACCTACTTCAGATTGAAAACAGGGAATTTCACCAAAAAGGTGACTAGTTTGCATCCCTGTAGTTTTGAGCGAACCATGGTAGAACTAAACAGAGCTAGCTAGGAACTAACCTGTTGTTGGACTTTTTCTTCTCCATCTGTTCATTCTGGTGCACATGCCAGTCCTCCAGCTCTTTCTTGGCCTTCTCTTTCCACTCAGCCTCCGCTGCCTTGGACGCAGAGTCTTCAGGGTTCACACACAGGGAACGATGAGGATGGTCAATACACAATCAACAGAACGTGCACAATACCAGGGTCCTATTCAGTAGGAACGAAGTGGAAGCAAACAGAAGGAAATGGGGAGGACTACTTGAATATGTCCAATAATAATAGCGAAACGTTTTGCTACGGTGTGCACGAATGAATACTACCCAGGATGAAACGTTTTAGTCCGAAATGCATTTGTATGAGCTACAGAAGATGGTGCTCTTTTCTCAGGAGATTCAATACAGCAAGAACAAGCCCAACTCCATCACACCATACAGGACAAGTCACTGAGTGGAACCCGAATAAAGGGTGGTTCACACACACAAATAGACAGACTAATCAACTTCACTTTCTTTCCCCCCAGGTCTTTCATGTAGCTTTTAAGCTGGGAGAGGGAACATTTGACATTTAGGTGTCACACTTTGTCAATGTGGACAATAAGTGGACAAAATGCAGTATGCGTCGTAGCGGTAGAGACTGTACGCGTCGTAGCGGTAGAGACTGTGTGTCGTAGCGGTAGAGACTGTATGTGTCGTAGCGGTAGAGACTGTACGCGTCGTAGCGGTAGAGACTGTATGTGTCGTAGCGGTAGAGACTGTATGTGTCGTAGCGGTAGAGACTGTACGCGTCGTAGCGGTAGAGACTGTACGCGTCGTAGCGGTAGAGACTGTATGTGTCGTAGCGGTAGAGACTGTATGTGTCGTAGCGGTAGAGACTATGTGTCGTAGCGGTAGAGACTGTATGTATCGTAGCGGTAGAGACTGTATGTGTCGTAGCGGTAGAGACTATGTGTCGTAGCGGTAGAGACTGCATGTGTCGTAGCGGTAGAGACTGCATGTGTCGTAGCGGTAGAGACTGCATGTGTCGTAGCGGTAGAGACTGTATGTGTCGTAGCGGTAGAGACTGTATGCGTCGTAGCGGTAGAGACTGTATGCGTCGTAGCGGTAGAGACTGTATGCGTCGTAGCGGTAGAGACTGTATGCGTCGTAGCGGTAGAGACTGTATGAGCCGTAGCGGTAGAGACTGTATGAGCCGTAGCGGTAGAGACTGTATGTGTCGTAGAGGTAGAGACTGTATGTATCGTAGCGGTAGAGACTGTATGTGTCGTAGCGGTAGAGACTGTATGTGTCGTAGCGTTAGAGACTGTATGTATCGTAGCGGTAGAGACTGTATGTATCGTAGCGTTAGAGACTGTATGTGTCGTAGCGGTAGAGACTGTATGTGTCGTAGCGGTAGAGACTGTATGTGTCGTAGCGGTAGAGGCTGTATGTATCGTAGCGTTAGAGACTGTATGTGTCGTAGCGGTAGAGACTATGTGTCGTAGTGGTAGAGACTGTATGTATCGTAGCGGTAGAGACTGTATGAGCCGTAGCGACTGTATGTGTCGTAGCGGTAGAGACTGTATGTGTCGTAGCGGTAGAGACTGTATGTATCGTAGCGGTAGAGACTGTATGAGCCGTAGCGGTAGAGACTGTATGTATCGTAGTGGTAGAGACTGTATGTATCGTAGCGGTAGAGACTGTATGAGCCGTAGCGGTAGAGACTGTATGTATCGTAGCGGTAGAGACTGTATGAGCCGTAGCGGTAGAGACTGTATGTATCGTAGCGGTAGAGACTGTATGTGTCGTAGCGGTAGAGACTGTATGTGTCGTAGCGGTAGAGACTGTATGTGTCGTAGCGGTAGAGACTGTATGTATCGTAGCGGTAGAGACTGTATGCGTCGTAGCGGTAGAGACTGTATGCGTCGTAGCGGTAGAGACTGTATGTGTCGTAGCGGTAGAGACTGTATGTGTCGTAGCGGTAGAGACTGTATGTGTCGTAGCGGTAGAGACTGTATGTATCGTAGCGGTATTCCCTACATAGTGCACTACTTTTGACCAGAGCCCTATGGACCCTGGTTAAAAGTAGTGCACTATGTAGGGACTAAGATGCCATTTGGGCCACACTATAGTCTCTGCTGTTTACTTACCTAGTTGCTCCAGCCGTGCCTTCTGCTCCTCCCTCCACTTACGCAGGCTCTCAGGCTCTTCTCTCAGAGAGTCCACCTGGGCGATGGCCGCATAGCTGTCCGAGGGACCGTTGGACTCCTGGGGGGGGAGAACCAGGACCAGGAATGACACATAAGAACCACCAGTCATAGGCTGAGTTTACACAAGCAGCCCAATTCTGATCTTTTGCCAATTATAGTTTCCAACAGGCTGATATTCTACATAGATTAGCGTAGAAAACATGGTAATTAACTACAATGACCATAATCCATTGTGCGCCCGCTTAAACTTGTCCGGTCTGTGCGGAGCAGACACAGAGACAAAGACAATGCGCGATCGAGAGGGATAAAAAGCATTATGATTATTTCAAAAATATATATTAAAAAAATGGAACTGAAACCAATCTCAAGAAACACTAATTGCTCAGCACTAATAAGGCATGAGGCCCACCAGGTGATTCAGTAGTAACAGCTGGACACTGAGGAGCAAATGCAGAATACTGCTGAACGTCCTGATTTGGACTCATTTAGATTTGGCTCATTATGAAATACCAGGAGCCATGACAATTCAAAAGTGAGTTGGTTTCGGGTGTCTCGTGTGTGTTGGCAGGTGAGAAGAGTTAGCCAAATTCTTTCACCAATTAGCTTCAGCCAGCTGGTGTGAAATCGTGGCAAAATAGTTTTTACTTTGGATAGCCTATCTTTGGGGCTAGTTAGAGACCGTCCATACATGTGTAAATGAGACAATATTTTCATGTTGCATACCTTTTTATTTCTCATTAAAATGCTTTCCATATCTGTATATTCATTTCTACAATGTATAGTTGGTTTGAGTCATTGAAATGTGGAGGAATTTGAACCTCTTAAGTTACAAGACCGGTGTCCCGTTCCTCGGGACAGTTGAGCTAACGTAGGCTAATGTGATTAGCACGATGTTGTAAGAAACAATTCCCAGGACATAAAAATATCGGATATTGGCAGATTTACTTGTTAACAAATCACTTACCATTGAGAAAGAGGTACCTATTTCAGGTGTGTTGTCATCTGCCATAGGTACTGCTATAGGTACTGCCTCACTTACAAAACTAACCTATAATAAAACAAGTCCAAAAACATGTTTTTCTTATAAATGTGAATTCTCATTTAGAAGTGTTATTCTCTTACCAGCTCAAACATGTCTCCGTTTACCGTGGCTGTTGATGCCTCTGCAAACCCTGCATCTGGCAGATGAAACAAAGAAAAAGGGCGTTAAACAAACAAGTGACATGCTTTACATTATTCTAACCTAGCTAGTCATCATTTGCTTTCTAGGGGTGGATAGATAAGTGACAAGAATGCAGAAACACCTGCACGGGCAGTAACCTAAACTAGCCTCAATTTAGCCTGAGGGTAACTTCAATACATTTACACAATCACATCCAAACAATTATATCGGACAAACTTGAGTTTATAATTCAACTAAGTGTGTGATGTGCTGCTGCTCCAAATAACATGACTGTTTACATGGAAAGCTGTCAATCAACTAACAAGCTAACGTTAGCCACTTTGCTAACTAAAAAGCCAGGCTAAAACTTAGCCAAAACAAACTAACTTAACAAGTTGTCTGGTAAGAATGAACTGCCTAGTTATGGTACTAATAAAAGTTATTTTATTGTATTGTCTTCGTTTATGTACTTCTAGTTAGGAGTTAGTTTTAGTTAACATGCTAACTTAGCATAGTTAACTATTTACCATATTGTACAGGTGAATCGGCCGCCGGCTGCTGCTCGGCGGATCCCTGCAAAGCCCCGACTCCGGCCTCGTTATTCTCTATCACCGCTATTTCGCTTTCTTGCTGAGCTAAGAAAGCTGCAGCTGGGTCCACCTCGACAGGCAGCACTCCGTTGTCAGATGCAAACCCCAAATCTGCATCAGCCATCTTTCAAAAGTGAAATGTATCTAACGTTATAATTATTGATTGTTATCTTGCTGGCTTATCAATTAATTCAGCTGAGAGAGGAGTTATGATGATGGAAATATCTGAATCGTGCAGAACTTTTTCATTAACGGTTATCAGCTAATAGAAGAATGAATAAGGACGAACGTTTAAGCAAGCTTCTTTCTGTCTGTGATGATTCATGATTGCTCACTTTCAATTTGCCTAGCCCTGCCACACGGACTTCCAACCTTTTGGTTTATTAGGAAGTGTCTCTATCTGCTGGAGAAACAGAGAAATGCACTTCTATTACCCAACTGGTATCTGAAGCAGTGTTGCCATCTCCTCAGTAAGGAAAGTAGTTATTGGCTGTCCTAGAAGTCACTAAATGACTTCATCACCTAATTTGTATAATTGGCCATGTGCATGCAATTGTAATGGACGCAGTGGGAGAGAGGAATAACGTCATGGGAGAGACAAAAAGTGAGTAAAAAAACACCCTAAATATGTTTAGAACTACAAATGAAATTTCTTCTGTCTTTCTTCTTATGTCACAATTCCAACCATCCTCTTATCTGGGCTTGGGACTGGAAAAAGTGAGACAGAGTTACTTCGTTTTAATATTTGTTAGTTTAGTTTTCTTAATTTGGTTTGGTTTTTAACCTTATGATTCATGTAGGAGCCTAAAACAAGTCACAGTAAATCATGAACATTTTTAACCATAATGTTTTTTGTATACAATCAACATTAACAACCTAATGGACCAAAAAGAGACAATAGAAAAAAACTGTCAATGGCAATGTGAGAACCATTATGGTAACTAGTCTGGCCCTAATTCAGGTTAATTGTGTGTGTCCCCCCCTCCTCCCCCCCCTCCCCTCCCTCCCTCCCTCCCTCCCTCCCTCCCTCCCTCCCTCCCTCCCTCCCTCCCTCCCTCCCTCCCTCCCTCCCTCCCTCCCTCCCTCCCTCCACACACACACACAGAGGCTGTGCTGGCTCACAGAAAGAAAATAAATAATAAATGTAAATGAGTAAGCAGCTGATGTGCCAAAAAGCTGCAACACATTATCAGGCAGATGGTGCTCACAGCAAGCCTCACCAGACGGCTTCAGTCCATATCGATGTACAGGATGGAGTTAAGGGTCTGCAAGGACATCCCATTTCTCAGTTTGCTTTTTACCACACTCATCTGGCTGAATACTCGCTCGACCTCAGCATTCGAGTGTGACAAGGACAACACAGACACAGCAGCCATGGCAAGTTCTTGGAACAGGTTGATATCAGCTGCATCCCGGAACTCCAGAAGCCCAGTGTGTTTGTCTCATTCCATTTACTAAGATGGATGGCACGCCATTGCTGGACCATCTTGTCTATCTCTGCAGGGGAGGAGCCAATTTCTCCAGGGCTCTTATTGTGCTTTAGAGTTTCCTCCACATTGAAAACTGACATGTACTGCAATGCTTCGATGTTGTCCGGCAGTCTCACCCTCAACTCATTATTGAGCGAGATGGTGAAGGCTACACACCGCTTTCGGACATTGTTTTCATCCTTATGCACAAGGTGGAGCTCAGCTGCATTTGACTCAAAAAGGTAACCAAGGTACGGCTTGGGACTGATGTGTCCATCTATTGGCCCTTTGAGTACATCAACATTTGCCAGTGGATTCAGCACCCTGCTGCTCACAGACTTGATCAGGCTAACCAAGCTGTCAAGTAGTTTAAGAGGATCTACTTGCTTTCCCTCAAAAGCCTTGATGGCCAACTGTACCTCACCCAGCACTGACTTCAAAAGAGTCAGATACAATATGTTTTGAGGATCCCTGTACATGGAGTATAAACCCTCAGCCATGTAGCAGTGTTCACTGGACTTGGTGACTGAAATGCAGCCTAAGCTCCTCCCACTGGTCCAGAATGCGTGAAACCGCGGGTTCAATGGAGAGCCAACGTGTGGCACAGTGCTCAAAGTGACCAGTGTTCAAAAATGAGCTCCGACTGGGGAAATTAGTTTAGAACGGTCCGGCCTGAAGATCACTGACGTTAGGATTCGACCTCGTTTTCTTCCGAGTTCCCAGAAAGCAACATATTACCACACAAAGGATTGAAATGACGGGCTACTTTGACACTGTCAATCTGAGATCAATAATAACGACCTTGTCTTGAATCCATCAGTAGCCTAGGCCAAGGTGTGTGAAGACTCATTGTAGGCTATAATATGAGGAGGATATTATAGTCATAATAATGCTTTCCAGTTTCACTGACTCGCCCAATGATGCACAGCTCACTCACTGGTGATGGCCAATGCACTCATGACAAAAGTCCCTCTCTCTCTCTCTATCTCTCTCTCTCTGTCTGTCCCTCTCTCTCTGTCTCTCTGTCCCTCTCTCTCTGTCTGTCTTTCTTTCTCTCGTTTTACTTTGAAAAACAATAGGCCTATTTGGAAGTTTATCAAATATTTTGGTAGCGTATGTAACAGTATAACTTTAAACCGTCCCCTCGTGCGAACCAGGGACCCTCTGCACACATCAACAACTGGCACCCACGAAGCATCGTTACCCATCGCAGAGCAAGGGGAACTACTACTTCAAGGTCTCAGAGCAAGTGATGGTCACCGATTGAAACGCTATTTAGCGCACACCACCGCTGCCGAAGCTAGCCATTTCACATCCATTACACATACGCCAAACAGATTAGAGTATTCTCTTTTAAGAAGGAACCATTTGCTTTCCAAGCTGTGGTTTCTAAGCTGTGCTTCCTAAACTGCTTTCCAAGCTGTGCTTTCCATTTGTATTCCTAGGCAGCTAATGGCAGCGATACAATTTTAAAAACACTACAATACATTCATAACAGATTTCACAACACATTGTGTGCCCTCAGGCCCCTACTCCACCATCACACATCTACAACACAAAATCCGTGTGTGTGTATAGTGCGTATGTTATGTGTTTGTGCCAATTTTTGTGTTGCTTCACAGTCCCCATTGTTCCATAAGGTGTATTTTTATCTGTTTTTAAATCTGATTCTACTGCTTGCATTGATCTGATGTGGAATAGTGTTCCATGTAGTTATAGCTCTGTGTAGTACTGTGTGCCTCCCATAGTCTGTTCTGGACTTGGGGACTGTGAAGAGACCTTTGGTGGCATGTCTTGTGGGGTATGCATCGGTGTCTAAGCTGTGTGCTAGTCATTTAAACAGCCAGCTCAGGGTTTTCAACATGTCCAATACCTCTCACAAATAACAAGTAGTGATGAAGTCGACATCTCCTCCACTTTAAGCCAGGAGAGATTGGCAGCCATATTATTGTTAGATCTCTGTGTACATCCAAGGGCCAGCCGTGCTGTTCTGAGCCAATTGCAGTTTCCCTAAGTCCCTCTTTGTAGCACATGACTGAACAGTAGTCCAGGTGTGACAACTAGGGCCTGTAGGACATGCCTTGTTGATAGTGTTGTTAACCAGGGAAAATGCAGAGCGCCAAATAGGGAAAATGCAGAGTGCCAAATAAATTACTCTAAAAATCTAACTTTCATTAAATCACACATGCAAGATAGCAAATTAAAGCTACACTTGTTGTGAATCCAGCCAACATGTCAGATTTCAAATAGGCTTTTCGGCGAAAGCTAACGATGCTATTATCTGATGATAGCACCTCCGTAAAGAAAGAGAAGCATATTTCAACTCTGCAGGCGTGACACAATATGCAGAAATAAAAATATAATTCCTTTGACGAGCTTCTTTTGTTTATGGGACGTATTGGAGTCACAAATGGTCCTTTTGTTCGATTAATTCGTCTATATATCCAAAATGTCCATTCATTTGGTGCGTTTGATCCAGCGTTTGATCCAGAAAAACACCAGTTCCAACTCGCGCAACGTGACTACAAAATATCTCAAAAGTTACCTGTAAACTTTGCCAAAACATTTCAAACTACCTTTGTAATGCAACTTTAGGTATTTGTTTAACGTAAATAAAAGAAAATTGAAGAAGGTATGATCTCTGTTCAATACCGGAGGAAAACAAACTGTAGCTAGCTTTCTGGTCGCGTGCCTCTATCTAACAGTACACTACAAGTGACCCTCGTTCTGAACAGGGCTACTTCTTCATTACACAAAAAAAAACCTCAACCAATTTCTAAAGACTGGTGACATCCAGTGGAAGCGGTAGGAACTGCATAAAGGTCCCTTAAAAATCTGGATTCCCAATGAAAACCCATTGAAAAGTGACAAATTGGAATGGTTTGTCCTCTGGGTTTTGCCTGCTAAATAAGTTCTGTTATACTCAGACATGATTCAAACAGTTTTAGAAACTTCAGTGTGTTTTCTATCCAAATCTACTAATTTGTATATCTTATCTTCTGGGGATGAGTAGCAGACGACAGTTGAATTTGGGCATGGATTTCATCCGGATGTGAAAATACTGCCCCCTGTCACCAAGAAGTTAAGAAGCTTTTTTATGGACAGACTTCTCCCCATCTTAGCTACTGTTGTATCAACATGTTTTGACCATGACAGTTTACAATCCAGGGTTACTCCAAGCAGTTTAGTCACCTCAACTTGCTCAATTTCCACATGATTTAGTTGAGGTTAGGGTTTACTGAAGTATTTGTCCAAAATGCAATGCTTTTAGATTTAGATATATTTAGGGCTAACTTATTCCTTGGCCCCCATTCTGACACTAACTGCAGCTCTTTTGTTAAGTGTTGCAGTCATTTCAGTCGCTGTAGTAGCTGACGTGTATAGTGTTGAGTCATCCGCTAACATAGACACATTGGCTAGTGGCATGTCGTTAGTAAAGATTGAAAAAAGTAAGGGGCCTAGACAGCTACCCTGGGGAATTCCTGATTCCAGCTGGATTATGTTGTAGAGGCTTCCATTAAAGAACACCCTCTGTGTTCTGTTACAGGTAATTCTTGATCCACATTGTAGCAGGGGGTGTTAAGCCATAACCCAAGTTTTTCCAGCAGCAGACTATGATCAATAATGTCAAAAGCTGCACTGAAGTCTAACAATACAGCACCCACAATCATTTTATCATATCTCTCAAACAATCATCAGTCATTTGTGTAAGTACTGGACTTGTTGAATGTCCTTCCCTATAAGAATGCTGAAAGTCTGTCAATGGTATTTTACAGTAAACAAATTATATCTGGTAAAACACAACTTTACTAAGGGTTAGTAACAGTAACTATTCTTAGATAGTGGAATGACTTTAGCTTCCCTCCGGGCCTGAGAGCACACACTTTCTAGTAGGCTTAAATGTAAGATGTGGCAAATAGGAGTGGGAATATTGTCCGCTATTATCATTTACATTTACATTTAAGTCATTTAGCAGACGCTCTTACAAATTATCCTCAGTAATGTTCCATCCAAGCTGTCAGACCCGGGTGGCTTGTCAATGTTGACAGCAATAATTTCTCACCTCTTCCACACTCACTTTATGGATTTTAAAATGATTGTCTAACACTTCCTGGTCACCTGTGGTGCTCACCCATTCCTGGTCACCTGTGGTACCTATATACACAGGTGACCAGTGACCCAAACATATAGTGCCCTCTAGTGTACAATACAAACTTGACAGACAACACATAAACAGGCCAAAATGGCTCCTACACACTGTCCCTGTAATTGTTCTCTGACTTAGGAAAGAAACAATTATACAAATGCAAAAAAAGGAGCCAACAATGTGTGTGTCTTCATGGAGGGATGATTGGCAGGACCAGAGGTTGCTAGCACTTAGCCCCAGCTCAGCCAATAACAAGGCCAGTTCTGTAGTAGTTTCGCCCCAGATCAGCCAATACCAAGGTCAGCTCTGTAGTAGCTTAGCCCCAGATCAGCCAATACCAAGGTCAGCTCTGTAGTAGCTTAGCCCCAGATCAGCCAATACCAAGGTCAGCTCTGTAGTAGCTTAGCCCCAGATCAGCCAATACCAAGGTCAGCTCTGTAGTAGCTTAGCCCCAGATCAGCCAATACCAAGGTCAGCTCTGTAGTAGCTTAGCCCCAGATCAGCCAATACCAAGGTCAGCTCTGTAGTAGCTTAGCCCCAGATCAGCCAATACCAAGGTCAGCTCTGTAGTAGCTTAGCCCCAGATCAGCCAATACCAAGGTCAGTTCTGTAGTAGGTTTACGGGTCGTACAACGCAGCATCCTGTACCACCCAGTGTGTCATTCCTGCATGTTCTCATATGTAGATGAGGTGGGCAGTAACAGCAGGGCAGCCAATCTTTCCCGGGTTGTCAACACCTTCCCCTAAGAGACCGCCAGAGACCCACACCAATTGGGTCCCAGTGGTGTGGGGGTTCATCTCCAACACTGTCGTTGTCAGCAGGGTCTGTGGAGCATCGCTGCCAATCAGCAGCACCACGCCGGCCCCAATATGACTTGGTATGAAAGCTTAACTTGAAGAAGCCTACTTCTTAGACTGCACCTTCTTGCAGCAGACAGATCTGGGAGATATTGGTCTTTCTATAATGTTGGTTCTTGTCTTCAGGTGTACTACACTTACTGACCCCTTGGAATCAGGCTTGGTCTCAACCACCGTATCAAGTATCCAGACACTACGTGGTGCCGTGGGGTTCATGACCAGAACATCTCCTTCACGGAAGCTGCGTTTCACTCTACTCCACTTTTGTCTTTCCTGCCAGAATGGCAGGTACTCCTGTGTCCCTCTCTTCCAAAACAAGTCGTCCTTGTACTGGACTAGCTTCGAATGTCGTCTGACGTACATGTCGTTTTTTTCTATTTTAAAGGTTCTAGGGGGAAGGACAGGCTTAGACTTCTAACATGCTTCTAGATCCAGGGGGTCGTTGGTTACCGTGGTGATTTTAGAATGGCCCCTACTTCACACAGCACGGTGTGCCATCCCTCCTCATCTAGGATCTGTTGTTTCAGGACAGAATGGAGCACCTCTGGGAATCATCCCAATGAGCCTTTCCCTGACGCCCCAGGTGGATTAAAACTCCACTGCGTTCCTTCCTGTAGTAGAGCATCTTGTATCATGCCTTGGTTTAAATCAAGTAGAGCATCTTGTATCAAGCCTTGGTTTAAATCAAGTAGAGCATCTTGTATCAAGCCTTGGTTTAAATCAAGTAGAGCATCTTGTATCAAGCCTTGGTTTAAATCAAGTAGAGCATCTTTTATCAAGCCTTGGTTTAAATCAAGTAGAGCATCTTGTATCAAGCCTTGGTTTAAATCAAGTAGAGCATCTTTTATCAAGCCTTGGTTTAAATCAAGTAGAGCTTCTCTCTCGGAACCAACAAAGTTAGTCCCATTTTCCAGTCTTACGTGATGCACTTGTCCTCTTCTGCACAAAAATCTTCTTATGACGTTGATACACGAGTCCGTGTCAACAGAGAGTAAGCAATGCCAATGTGTATTTCTCTACTGGACATACATGTAGATAAAAGATATCACTCTAACATTTCGTCTTTTCTGATTTGTACAGGACCAAAGTAATCCACACCTTACATTGGTAAATGGTGAGATGTCTGGAATGATCCTTTTCAAGTGGCAAATCTACCATCTTCTGCGAACCAATCTGGGTGATCCAATACCATTGACGGAGAAGTGAGAGCACGTGAATCCTTTCGCCCATGTCCTGTTTGTTAATGTATGTAAGCGGAGGATGGGTGTAGATATGTGAAGGTCATTGAAGAGAATGACAGGGTCCTTGACTTCTTCAAGGCATAGCTGCCTTTCACACAGACGTCCTCCGACACTGAGAACTCCATCCAAAACTGGATTCAACTTAGGAAGTGCCACTTCCTTTCTGTAGAAAGGACTGTAGATGGAGTCATTGTCAAAGTCAAGATCTCCACTCGGAATCTTCGTCTTTGGGTGACGCGAATGATCGCCTCTTCTGCATTCAACAGTTCATCCAGACTTACAGTTTGACCATTGCATGTTGTCTTGTAGGTTTGAATCTTGTCTTTCACCATCGGATTCTCTCTCTCTGTGTGTGTGTGTGTGTGTGTGTGTGTGTGTGTGTGTGTTTCTCATCAACTGAAGGATCGTGACATCACAGGCCAGTGTAGGGATGGAGCCCCATCACAGGCCAGTGTAGGGATGGAGCCCCATCACAGGCCAGTGTAGGGATGGAGCCCCATCACAGGCCAGTGTAGGGATGTATTTTGTTACCTTTGTTAGTTGACGTGTTTTTGTATGATGTCGTTTTCCCCCTTTCCTGGGGTTCCCGAGTGGTGCAGGGGTCCAAGGCACTGCATCTGTGCAAGAGGTGTCACTACAGTCCCTGGTTTGATTCCAGGCTGTATCACATCTGGTCGTGATTGGGAGTCTCATAGGGCGGCGCACAATTGGCCCGGGGTAGGCCGTCATTGTAAATAATAATTTGTTCTTAACTGACTTGCCTGGTTAAATAAAGATTACATTTTAAAAATGACAATACTTTTTTTTCTTTTTTTCCTATTTAACACCCCGTCCAGATGGTGGCGGTAACGCACCATTTACATTGGATGCCAACCGCAGTTAAACCCCATCGAAGAAGCAGAGAATGAACGTTGGTTGCTGCTTAAGAAAAAGAGATCCACAGTGTTCCTGACGTCCAGGTTGAGGAAGTCTGAAGTTTACGTGTTTGATTCACACATTTCTTTCAGATCTGATCTACCGTAGGTCGACACGATGTCCGGCGGTCCCCATAATGATAAGGAGGTAGGATAATGGTGGGATAATGGAGAAAGCGTATTCTAACTTATAAACGCAACTATGGATCCATGGAAGTATGTTGTAGCCAAGTCTATAAAAATATACCCTTGTCTGACGCTAGACTGTATAACTTTACAATGATAATACAGTATGATATTAAAGTTTCTGTTTTGGTGGACTAAAACTTTCCCGGCGGCGACATAATTCTGCGGTCTTGACCTCAATGTGGATCGAGTCTTGATCCCGCAGCCTTTTCTCTTCATCACCTTCCATAATATTAATGACCAAAACCTGGACTTTTTCCAAAGTTGTGTAACAGTTTTCCTTCGTTTTTACAAGAGTCTGTCTGTATTGTATGGTGTTGTATCCTATCCATGTTAGTAGTGTGCGTAAGAGCCGTAATATTATGGATGGAACTTTTTAAAACATATATTTGAATAGCACCAGTTGATTGATAATGGAAACACAACTCAATATTAGGAAGGTGTTCCCAATATTTGGTGTACTCAGTGTATATTCTAGTGAATGCTGGTCTTTTATATATTTTTTATGTATCACAATGAAGATACATACATTTTGTCCTCCAGAACAGGCTCAATTTTGTCAACAAGGTGTCAAGCGTTCCACAGGGATGCTGGTCCATGTTGACTACAATGCCTCCCACAGTTGCTGGATGTCCTTTGGGTGGTGGGCCATTCTTGATACACACAAACTGTTGAGCGTTTTTAATTTTTTAACAGCAGCGTTGCAGGTCTTGCAACAAACCGGTGTGCCTGGCACCTATTACCATACCCCATTCAAAGGCACTTAAATATGTTGTCTTGCCCGTTCAACCTCTGTATTGAACAAATACACAATCCATGTCTCAATTTTCTCAAGGCTTAAATAAATCAATTTATTTAATCTGTCTCATCCCCTTCATCTATATGGATTTTGAAGTGGATTTAAAAAGTGACATCAATAAGAGATCATAGCTTTCAGCTGGTCAGTCTGTGTCAATATTTTGTCATGTGCAATTGAAGCTTTGTTTTAATTGTATTTAACTCTTCATTTTTCATTTTGATTCACGGGTTTAGGCTACATAAATATTCATTTGGTGTATTGTAGTCTATTGACAAGCCGTATTGTAGTCTATTGACAAGCCGTATTGTAGTCTATTGACAAGCCGTATTGTAGTCTATTGACAAGCCGTATTGTAGTCTATTGACAAGCCGTATTGTAGTCTATTGACAAGCCGTATTGTAGTCTATTGACAAGTAGTAGTCATACTGTAGTATCTATTTACAGGACCTCTTGCTGGCTGTTCTTATGGACTTTCTCTATTTGTTACCATCCCTTAAGTTTTGTTGGTGTGACTTTTCACACGTTACATCAGTCTAGATTTAACACATATTTAGATATGTAGGATATATGAACACACTACCAGGAGCTAGTTCAGAGGGCGGCAGGGTAGACCTAGTGGTTAGAGCGTTGGACTAGTAACTGGAAGGTTGCAAGTTCAAACCCCCGGGCTGACAAGGTACAATTCTGTCATTCTGCCCCTGAACAGGCAGTTAACCCACTGTTCCTAGGCCATCATTAAAAATGAGAATGTGTTCTTAACTGACTTGCCTAGTTAAATAAAGGTAAAATAAACAGAGTGCAGACAGCATTTCGCAATAGCAGAATCTTGTTGTGTTGACTTGTTTTAAGGGATAGTAGCCTGATCTAGTAGCCTAGACATGATCTAGTAGCCTAGACATGATCTAGTAGCCTAGACATGATCTAGTAGCCTAGACATGATCAGTTCTTTGGATTTACTTTTCAACGTAAATCAAACTAACTTTTTTTCACTACATAGAGGAAAGGTCCAATCAGATTTAAGGCCTTTGATGTCCTATATTCTAATTGTTGGTTTGGTTGAGGTTATAATCGACTGCTGTACTGCATGCCCTCTGGAAGGAATGTGTTCCTCAGTGGTCTTCACCCCTCTTCCTCTGCCATTCCTCCCGTTCTAAATATCTTTTGGCTTTTCTTTTGTGAGAAACCAGAAAATATGCGTAGTTGATTGTCCCTCGCTCACTCTCTTACCCTCTCTCTCGCTCTCCTGCTCCTTCTCTCCGTTGCTGCCCCCCTCTCTGTGACTCATGTGGGTGTAGGGCTGAAATAATTTGGTGTAGTTTTACATTCCTTATATAGCTCTCTGAGGAGGAGAGGGGTGTGGTGGAGGGGGAGGAGAGGGCTAGCCTGGCCACCTAGCTGTGTCACCAGGAGAGGGGAGGGTTTGCTCTGCCAACAGGGAGGGAGAGAGTCAGCCCATCCTGCTTAACTACTGTAGCTTTCTGCCACATTTTGGGTTGCCAGGAGGGCCTCAAGACAAGGTATGTTTGCATTAGCGTTAGGGTAAGAGGGGAGGGCTGAGATCAGCAGTAGGCGTGTAACTCATTTGGTGAGAGCAGCGAGTGGCCTAAGGTGTCTGGTTGTCCTTGGTTCTTAAAATGACACGGGTGTCAGCGAAGGGAATACGCTGGATCAATGTCATTTTAACTTGTATTACTTTGTCAGATACGTTTTAATGCATTCAGCAAAGGGCAGTTCTATGATTTCTATGGAGCTGGAGGATATTTGTTTGGGGACAGACTGGCTTTTGGATAGTATGTGGAACAAGAGTGGACAAGCCTAAAAACATACTCTCTAAGTGTCCCTCTGTTTGTTTCCTGGATATTGTGTCATGAATTGTACTAGACCTACATTATTTGTCTGTCTGTCGCAAAACGTTTTGCTACGTTGTGCTCTAATGAATACAACCCAGATTATCATCCACCTCTGATCTGAATGACACAGAGGGCCACAGTATTCAGTGAACAGCAGAGGGCCACAGTATTCAGTGAACAGCAGAGGGCCACAGTATTCAGTGAACAGCAGAGGGCCACAGTATTCAGGGAACAGCAGAGGGCCACAGTGTGAACACTTATTTTAACTTAATATAATACATCAATAAAATCAATTTAGCCTCAAGTAAATAATGAAACGTGTTGGAGAAGAAAGTAAAAGTGCAATATGTGCCATGTAAGAAAGCTAACGTTTAAGTTCCTTGCTCAGAACTTGAACATATGAAAGCTGGTGATTCCTTTTAACATGAATCTTCAATATTCCCAGGTAAGAAGTTTTAGGTTGTAGTTATTATAGGAATTATAGGACTATTTCCTTCTACCATTTGTATTTCATTAACCTTTGACTATTGGATGTTCTTATAGGCACTTTAGTATTGCCAGTGTAACAGTATAGCTTCAGTCCCTCGCCTTGCTCCTCCCTGGGCTCGAACCAGCAACACAATGACAATTGGCGCACGCTAACTAGCTAGCCATTTAACTTCGGTTACACCAGCCTTATCTCGGGAGTTGATAGGCTTGAAGTCATAAACAGCGCAATGCTTGACGCACAATGAAGAGCTGCTGGCACTTCTAGGGCGCTACATCTTTGACTCATTCCAGCACTAGTCTATCACCTCTGATTCAGCTAATCAGTTAATCAGCACATGTTAATTGTTTATAGTTGCTGTGTGTGAAACTGCTAGGTGTTCCAATGGAGGGCTTGTTTGGGAAACACTGTCTGCCCTATTCTCTATATAGGACAGTGGTCAAAACTAGTGGTCTATTAAGGAAATGGGCTGCATGAGGTAGTGTGTATTAATGAGGGAAGAAAAACAATTTTAATCAATTTTAGAATTGGGCTGTAATGTAACAAAATGTGGAAAAAGTCAAGGGGTCTGAATACTTTCCGAATGCGCTCTGTATACTGTAACCCTTTCTGTGTGTGTGTGTGTGTGTGTGTGTATAACCCTGTCTCCTCTCTCTCTAGGCCATGAGTATATACTGTATAACCCTCCACGGCCCGGCACCATGGGGCTTCAGACTTCAGGGAGGGAAGGACTTCAGCATGCCCCTGACTGTGTCCAGGGTAAGCTTGGGGTGTGTGTGTTGTACTGTACTGTACTGTATTTTACTATTTGTACCGTATTTTACAAATTTGTCTTAGCAAGTTGCTAAAATAAGTTGTTAGCCACTAATGCTAACCGCTAGTTAGCTGGCTAGCTAATACTGATACCAGTGCTGGTGCCTAAATCAGTTTTTTTTTTGTGCAACAGTATCTTCTAAATCAGAATGGAATAGGTGAAGCATGAAGTCAGAGAAAACGTTTAATGTAGCCAAAGATTATAGGGTCCCACTCCCCTGGGGACACACTGATCAACACTTTGGTTCCTACCCTGTCACAATAACACCTACTACTATTCTAATTCTATGAGCCTCCTGGCTTTTTCATTGGTTGTCATGTGAAACAACACTGTGTTCAAAATACCCACTATTACATTCTAACCATACTGTGTAGGGAATAGGATGGCGTTTGGGATGTACACAACGTGTATGATGTCAGAAGTCTCTGAGTCGCTCCACTTCTCTCTGTCCTCAAAAGGACATCTTACTTAGTCTATGAACATCTTGTTACTGTATTATGGTCACTGTATCTTAGCTAAATCAATTGTCCGTAGCTAAAATTTGTGTGTCTGATTTTGTTCAATAGCCAGCCGTTTTATGAACTGAGTGACACACAGAACAGGGTTTACACACACACACACACACGCACTCTCTCTCACTCAAAGGTCTATGTGTCATCCTGTGGAGGTAACAGCTAAGTCAGCCTGTCAGCACTCTGTGGTTCTTCCTACCTCTGTTACCAGCTCTCCCGCCCGCCCTCTCGCCTGCCCTCTCTCCCGCCCGACATCCCTCTCTCCCGCTCGTCCTCTCGCCTGCCCGCTCTCCCGCCCGCCCGCCCTCTCTCCCGCCCGCCCTCTCGCCTGCCCGCTCGCTCGCCCTCTCGCATGCCCTCACTCAGTACCATCTGTTTCCTCTGGATCTGTGACAGGATTGTCTCTTCAAACCGCACCGAACGGAGTCCTTTATCTGAGCGTAGGCCTGATCCCATTTAGTCTATTGTTTGGTTGATAAGCTGTTGGTCAACCAATATTTAATTTTGTTGTCAAGCAGTCACAAATAGATGTGTTTTTCATGGCACACAAACACCTGTCTCATTAAGACTAATACATTGGGGAGGTCGCGGGGAGGTCGCATTGATTGATTGATAAACACTATCTAATCTCTCACCAGTAGTAGCTACATTTTACTGTGAATTCCCATCATTTCTAATATACACTGCTCAAAAAATAAAGGGAACACTTAAACAACACAATGTAACTCCAAGTCAATCACACTTCTGTGAAATCAAACTGTCCACTTAGGAAGCAACACTGATTGACAATGCATTTCAATAAAGGAGTGGTTCTGAAAAATAGTATTTAACAAGAATATTGCTTCATTCAGATCTAGGATGTGTTATTTTAGTGTTCTCTTTATTTTTTTGAGCAGTGTATAATGTTGGTTTGGTTACTGTCATTTCTGCTGAATGCATTCGGTTTGTTATTAGTCGTTTACTGTTGTCATTGTCTGATTGGACTCGTTGTTTTGCAGAGCTCACAACCTATGTTACACTTGTGAGTTTTTGTTTATTTAATTCCATTTTAAGAGCTTTGTTAGTTTATGAATAGTCTTTTTTGTTTGGAATGCTCCTGTCGTTGTTGAGTAGGGACTAGGGTTGGATGGCGGACTAGGGTTGGATGGCGGACTAGGGTTGGATGGCGGACTAGGGTTGGATGGCGGACTAGGGTTGGATGGCGGACTAGGGTTGGATGGCGGACGCCTCGTTACTGGGATTAACCGTCCGAAACGGTTCCCTTTTCCCGGGATGATAAAACAGAAATTATAATAAATTATTCATATGAACAGCCGGGCGTAAAATGGAACTGTTAAATCACGACCTCTGCATGATGAATCATCAACGCTCTGGGTGGGGGACGGACGGGACCGTCTCTGGGTGGGGGACGGACGGACGGGACCGTCTCTGGGTGGGGGACGGACGGACGGACGGACGGGACCGCCTCTGGGTGGGGGGACGGACGGGACCGTCTCTGGGTGGGGGACGGACGGGACCGTCTCTGGGTGGGGGACGGACGGGACCGCCTCTGGGTGGGGGACGGACGGACGGGACCGCCTCTGGGTGGGGGACGGACGGACGGGACCGCCTCTGGGTGGGGGACGGACGGGACGGGACCGCCTCTGGGTGGGGGACGGACGGGACGGGACCGCCTCTGGGTGGGGGACGGACGGGACGGGACCGCCTCTGGGTGGGGGACGGACGGGACCGCCTCTGGGTGGGGGACGGACGGGACCGCCTCTGGGTGGGGGACGGACGGGACCGGACCGCCTCTGGGTGGGGACGGACGGGACCGCCTCTGGGTGGGGGACGGACGGGACATTTACATTTAAGTCATTTGGCAGACGCTCTTATCCACAGCGACTTACAAATTGGTGAATTCACCTTATGACATCCAGTGGAACAGCCACTTTACAATAGTGCATCTAAATCATTTAAGGGGGGTGGGGTGAGAAGGGACCGGCTCTGGGTGGGGGACGGACGGGACCGGCTCTGGGTGGGGGACGGACGGACGGGACCGTCTCTGGGTGGGGGACGGACGGGACCGTCTCTGGGTGGGGGACGGACGGACGGGACTCTCTCTGGGTGGGGGACGGACGGACGGGACTCTCTCTGGGTGGGGGACGGACGGACGGGACCCTCTCTGGGTGGGGGACGGACGGACGGGACCGTCTCTGGGTGGGGTACGGACGGACGGGACTCTCTCTGGGTGGGGGACGGACGGACGGGACCCTCTCTGGGTGGGGGACGGACGGACGGGACCCTCTCTGGGTGGGGGACGGACGGACGGACGGGACCCTCTCTGGGTGGGGGACGGACGGACGGGACCGTCTCTGGGTGGGGGACGGACGGACGGACGGGACCGTCTCTGGGTGGGGGACGGACGGGACCGGCTCTGGGTGGGGGACGGACGGGACCATCTCTGTTGCTATTACAGCTTGTACATTAGAATAAAGACATAACTGCTTAGAGGTTTGGTGTCTGGATGACTAATGGTTTGTCCCGGTCGTTCTCACTCACACAGAGGTACACACACTCACTCACACACATCGTTCTAAACCAATAGCAGGGGAACTGTCTATAAAGTCACAATCAGTTACCTGACAGATCCAGCACCTATAATCCTCCTAATAAATCAGACCTCCTCCAAGCGACCAACTACATGAGCTATAGGGACACAGCCAATGGTTTGTGGATCTGTAAATATAGTGATTGCTTAGCTTTGGGCCCCGTGGAGACACAGAGGTCCAGACATCTGGTTTCTATCTCCGAGCACATTTCACAGTGTTGAAATCAAACTCGTACGGAATCAGGAAATTACACATCAAGATAAATAAAATATATAATAAAATATATAATAAATAAAAGGCGGTGAGATTTGTGACTGGTTCCAGAGGTGGTGTTGATATCATCGGGGGAGGGGGTCAGAGATAGGGGGTCAGAGCTAGAGGTGATATCATCGGGGGAGGGGGTCAGAGCTAGAGGTGATATCATCGGGCGAGGGGGTCAGAGCTAGAGGTGATATCATCGGGGGAGGGGGTCAGAGCTGGAGGTGATATCATCGGGCGGGCGGGGTCAGAGCTAGAGGTGATATCATCGGGGGAGGGGTCAGAGCAAGAGGTGATATCATCGGGGGAGGGGGTCAGAGCTGGAGGTGATATCATCGGGGCGAGGGGTCAGAGCTGGAGGTGATATCATCGGGGCGAGGGGTCAGAGCTGGAGGTGATATCATCGGGGCGAGGGGTCAGAGCTGGAGGTGATATCATCGGGGCGAGGGGTCAGAGCTGGAGGTGATATCATCGGGGCGAGGGGTCAGAGCTGGAGGTGATATCATCATGTCGGCTGTTTTCTGATAGTGTTCACTTTTCCTGTGGGTGTGTTCACTGCTCACACACACACGGACTTGGGGGTGGCCTAATAACTCAAGGTTGACTGATACATTGCCTGAGGGAGGACGGATAAATATAAAACTTGCTTTAGCTGGTTAAATGTGAATGGCTTGTGTCATCATCACTAACTCGTTATCAGGGCTGGTTAACGTTAAATGTTGGTTTGGTTACTGTCATTTCTGCTGAATGCATTCGGTTTGTTATTAGTCGTTTACTGTTGTCATTGTCTGATTGGACTCGTTGTTTTGCAGAGCTCACAACCTATGTTACACTTGTGAGTTTTTGTTTATTTAATTCCATTTTAAGAGCTTTGTTAGTTTATGAATAGTCTTTTTTGTTTGGAATGCTCCTGTCGTTGTTGAGTAGGGACTAGGGTTGGATGGCGGACTAGGGTTGGATGGCGGACTAGGGTTGGATGGCGGACTAGGGTTGGATGGCGGACTAGGGTTGGATGGCGGACTAGGGTTGGATGGCGGACGCCTCGTTACTGGGATTAACCGTCCGAAACGGTTCCCTTTTCCCGGGATGATAAAACAGAAATTATAATAAATTATTCATATGAACAGCCGGGCGTAAAATGGAACTGTTAAATCACGACCTCTGCATGATGAATCATCAACGCTCTGGGTGGGGACGGACGGGACCGTCTCTGGGTGGGGGACGGACGGGACCGCCTCTGGGTGGGGGACGGACGGACGGGACCGTCTCTGGGTGGGGACGGACGGACGGACGGACGGGACCGCCTCTGGGTGGGGACGGACGGGACCGTCTCTGGGGGGGGACGGACGGGACCGTCTCTGGGTGGGGGACGGACGGGACCGCCTCTGGGTGGGGGACGGACGGACGGGACCGCCTCTGGGTGGGGGACGGACGGACGGGACCGCCTCTGGGTGGGGGACGGACGGGACGGGACCGCCTCTGGGGGTGGGGGACGGACGGGACGGGGACCGCCTCTGGGTGGGGACGGACGGGACGGGACCGCCTCTGGGTGGGGACGGACGGGACCGCCTCTGGGTGGGGACGGACGGGACCGCCTCTGGGTGGGGACGGACGGGACCGGACCGCCTCTGGGTGGGGACGGACGGGACCGCCTCTGGGTGGGGACGGACGGGACATTTACATTTAAGTCATTTGGCAGACGCTCTTATCCACAGCGACTTACAAATTGGTGAATTCACCTTATGACATCCAGTGGAACAGCCACTTTACAATAGTGCATCTAAATCATTTAAGGGGGGTGGGGTGAGAAGGGACCGGCTCTGGGTGGGGGACGGACGGGACCGGCTCTGGGTGGGGGACGGACGGACGGGACCGTCTCTGGGTGGGGGACGGACGGGACCGTCTCTGGGTGGGGGGACGGACGGACGGGACTCTCTCTGGGTGGGGGACGGACGGACGGGACTCTCTCTGGGTGGGGACGGACGGACGGGACCCTCTCTGGGTGGGGGACGGACGGACGGGACCGTCTCTGGGTGGGGGTACGGACGGACGGGACTCTCTCTGGGTGGGGGGGACGGACGGACGGGACCCTCTCTGGGTGGGGGACGGACGGACGGGACCCTCTCTGGGTGGGGGGGACGGACGGACGGGACCCTCTCTGGGTGGGGACGGACGGACGGGACCCTCTCTGGGTGGGGACGGACGGGGGACGGACTGGGTGGGGGACGGGACGGGACCGTCTCTGGGTGGGGGACGGACGGGACCGGCTCTGGGTGGGGACGGACGGGACCATCTCTGTTGCTATTACAGCTTGTACATTAGAATAAAGACATAACTGCTTAGAGGTTTGGTGTCTGGATGACTAATGGTTTGTCCCGGTCGTTCTCACTCACACAGAGGTACACACACTCACTCACACACATCGTTCTAAACCAATAGCAGGGGAACTGTCTATAAAGTCACAATCAGTTACCTGACAGATCCAGCACCTATAATCCTCCTAATAAATCAGACCTCCTCCAAGCGACCAACTACATGAGCTATAGGGACACAGCCAATGGTTTGTGGATCTGTAAATATAGTGATTGCTTAGCTTTGGGCCCCGTGGAGACACAGAGGTCCAGACATCTGGTTTCTATCTCCGAGCACATTTCACAGTGTTGAAATCAAACTCGTACGGAATCAGGAAATTACACATCAAGATAAATAAAATATATAATAAAATATATAATAAATAAAAGGCGGTGAGATTTGTGACTGGTTCCAGAGGTGGTGTTGATATCATCGGGGGAGGGGGTCAGAGATAGGGGGTCAGAGCTAGAGGTGATATCATCGGGGGGAGGGGGTCAGAGCTAGAGGTGATATCATCGGGCGAGGGGGTCAGAGCTAGAGGTGATATCATCGGGGGGAGGGGGTCAGAGCTGGAGGTGATATCATCGGGCGAGGGGGTCAGAGCTAGAGGTGATATCATCGGGGGAGGGGTCAGAGCAAGAGGTGATATCATCGGGGGGAGGGGGTCAGAGCTGGAGGTGATATCATCGGGCGAGGGGTCAGAGCTGGAGGTGATATCATCGGGCGAGGGGTCAGAGCTGGAGGTGATATCATCGGGGCGAGGGGTCAGAGCTGGAGGTGATATCATCGGGGCGAGGGGTCAGAGCTGGAGGTGATATCATCGGGGCGAGGGGTCAGAGCTGGAGGTGATATCATCATGTCGGCTGTTTTCTGATAGTGTTCACTTTTCCTGTGGGTGTGTTCACTGCTCACACACACACGGACTTGGGGGTGGCCTAATAACTCAAGGTTGACTGATACATTGCCTGAGGGAGGACGGATAAATATAAAACTTGCTTTAGCTGGTTAAATGTGAATGGCTTGTGTCATCATCACTAACTCGTTATCAGGGCTGGTTAACGTTAAAGGCTGGTTAGCGAATAGGATGAAGGCAGGCCGGTTAACGACTAGGATGAAGGCAGGCCGGTTAACGACTAGGATGAAGGCAGGCCGGTTAACGACTAGGATGAAGGCAGGCCGGTTAACGACTAGGATGAAGGCAGGCCGGTTAACGACTAGGATGAAGGCAGGCCGGTTAACGACTAGGATGAAGGCAGGCCGGTTAACGACTAGGATGAAGGCAGGCCGGTTAACGACTAGGATGAAGGCAGGCCGGTTAACGACTAGGATGAAGGCAGGCCGGTTAACGACTAGGATGAAGGCAGGCCGGTTAACGACTAGGATGAAGGCAGGCCGGTTAACGACTAGGATGAAGGCAGGCCGGTTAACGACTAGGATGAAGGCAGGCCGGTTAACGACTAGGATGAAGGCAGGCCGGTTAACGACTAGGATGAAGGCAGGCCGGTTAACGACTAGGATGAAGGCAGGCCGGTTAACGACTAGGATGAAGGCAGGCCGGTTAACGACTAGGATGAAGGCAGGCCGGTTAACGACTAGGATGAAGGCAGGCCGGTTAACGACTAGGATGAAGGCAGGCCGGTTAACGACTAGGATGAAGGCAGGCCGGTTAACGACTAGGATGAAGGCAGGCCGGTTAACGACTAGGATGAAGGCAGGCCGGTTAACGACTAGGATGAAGGCAGGCCGGTTAACGACTAGGATGAAGGCAGGCCGGTTAACGACTAGGATGAAGGCAGGCCGGTTAACGACTAGGATGAAGGCAGGCCGGTTAACGACTAGGATGAAGGCAGGCCGGTTAACGACTAGGATGAAGGCAGGCCGGTTAACGACTAGGATGAAGGCAGGCCGGTTAACGACTAGGATGAAGGCAGGCCGGTTAACGACTAGGATGAAGGCAGGCCGGTTAACGACTAGGATGAAGGCAGGCCGGTTAACGACTAGGATGAAGGCAGGCCGGTTAACGACTAGGATGAAGGCAGGCCGGTTAACGACTAGGATGAAGGCAGGCCGGTTAACGACTAGGATGAAGGCAGGCCGGTTAACGACTAGGATGAAGGCTGTTTTTTTAGCTGGTTTATGTGAATGACTTTACATTACGTTACTATCAACTCAGATCACATTTTATTCGTCACATATAATTGGTGAACAACAAGTGTACACTAACAGGGAAGTCTGTTACATACGAGTCCTTCCCAACCATGTAGAGAGACAACACACTTATTATATTAACCACTGTTAATGCTAGGGTTCTCACTGATATATACTGGCCCCTAGAGATCTGTGTTAATGCTAGGGGTTCTCACTGATATATACTGGCCCCTAGAGCTCTGTGTTAATGCTAGGGGTTCTCACTGATATATACTGGCCCCTAGAGCTCTGTGTTAATGCTAGGGTTCTCACTGATATATACTGGCCCCTAGAGCTCTGTGTTAATGCTAGGGTTCTCACTGATATATACTGGCCCCTAGAGCTCTGTGTTAATGCTAGGTGTTATATACTGGCCCCTAGAGCTCTGTGTTAATGCTAGGGTTCTCACTGATATATACTGGCCCCTAGAGCTCTGTGTTAATGCTAGGGGTTCTCACTGATATATACTGATATATACTGGCCCCTACAGCTCTGTGTTAATGCTAGGGGTTCTCACTGATATATACTGATATATACTGGCCCCTACAGCTCTGTGTTAATGCTAAGTGTTATATACTGGCCCCTACAGCTCTGTGTTAATGCTCGGGGTTCTCACTGATATATACTGATATATACTGGCCCCTACAGCTCTGTGTTAATGCTAGGGTTCTCACTGATATATACTGATATATATATACTGGCCCCTACAGCTCTGTGTTAATGCTAGGTGTTATATACTGGCCCCTACAGCTCTGTGTTAATGCTCGGGGTTCTCACTGATATATACTGATATATACTGGCCCCTACAGCTCTGTGTTAATGCTAGGGTTCTCACTGATATATACTGATATATATATATATATATATATATATATATACTGGCCCCTACAGCTCTGTGTTAATGCTCGGGGTTCTCACTGTTATATACTGATATATACTGGCCCCTACAGCTCTGTGTTAATGCTCGGGGTTCTCACTGATATATACTGATATATATATATATATATACTGGCCCCTACAGCTCTGTGTTAATGCTAGGTGTTATATACTGGCCCCTAGAGCTCTGTGTTAATGCTAGGTGTTATGTACTGGCCCCTAGAGCTCTGTGTTAATGCTAGGTGTTATATACTGGCCCCTAGAGCTCTGTGTTAATGCTAGGTGTTATATACTGGTCCCTAGAGCTCTGTGTTAATGTTAGGTGTTATATACTGGCCCCTAGAGCTCTGTGTTAATGCTAGGTGTTATATACTGGCCCCTAGAGCTCTGTGTTAATGCTAGGTGTTATATACTGGCCCCTACAGCTCTGTGTTAATGCTAGGTGTTATATACTGGCCCCTAGAGCTCTGTGTTAATGCTAGGTGTTATGTACTGGACCCTAGAGCTCTGTGTTAATGCTAGGTGTTATATACTGGCCCCTAGAGCTCTGTGTTAATGCTAGGTGTTATGTACTGGCCCCTACATCTTTTTTACAAAGGTAAGGTCTTAAATAAAAGCCTTCATCTTGTTAAACCTGGATGACTTATGTTATGAATCACTTCCACACTGACATGGCTGTTTCTTCCTTGACTTACTGCTAGGAGCTGACATTGGTGTATACGTCTAGCAGTAGGCTTTGTTACAATGACTGGTTCATGTAAATGTGTTGTGAATCACTATCAGAACGTCACCCCGCTCCTCCGCTCTCTCCACTGGCTTCCAGTTGAAGCTCGCATCCGCTACAAGACCATGGTGCTTGCCTACGGAGCTGTGAGGGGAACGGCACCGCAGTACCTCCAGGCTCTGATCAGGCCCTACACCCAAGCAAGGGCACTGCGTTCATCCTCCTCTGGCCTGCTCGCCTCCCTGCCATTGAGGAAGTACAGTTCCCGCTCAGCCCAGTCAAAACTGTTCGCTGCTCTGGCCCCCCAATGGTGGAACAAACTCCCTCACGACGCCAGGACAGCGGAGTCAATCACCACCTTCCGGAGACACCTGAAACCCCACCTCTTCAAGGAATACCTAGGATAGGATAAGTAATCCTTCTCACCCCCCCCCTTAATGACTTAGATGCACTATTGTAAAGTGGCTGTTCCACTGGATGTCAGAAGGTGAATTCACCAATTTGTAAGTCGCTCTGGATAAGAGCGTCTGCTAAATGACTTAAATGTAAATGTAAACTATATTTACCTTGAGTTAGTATCTATTGTCACTGGGGTGGATACTGGAGCCTTACAGCAGCCAGCAGGCTCTACTTTCCATTTCTCAAGAGGGATATTTACGGGCTTCCATCAGCTGTGCTGTGAGTGATGTAAGGAGAAGCTGGCTAGCTGTGTGTCTCCGAGGGCCAGAGCTCAGCCCTGAACAACCTGGACTCAGGGATAGACATAACATCATACACATAAATCCGGGGGCACTCCATTTAGTATGAAATGTCACAAATGACAATTGGTATGATACACTATATATCAAGTACACGAGATGGAGACCGGTATGTGGATCTGCAAGTTTTAACATCTTTATTTATTTAACCAGATATGTGTCACAGGAATTTCATAATTCTCACTTGTGTACATTAATTAAAAACTGCCTGTCTGTTTCTAAGAATTTGTAAGATGCTTATTTGTATAAAATAGACAGGGACCAGTCTTATCAAAATTAGATAATAGGATTTATTCTCGGAGCGCGCTGCCATGTAACCACGAACAACAGTTTATGTACAAAATATGACGTCATAGGTTATAAAATGTCTTTCCCCCTATCGACCAGGACAAAGCAGGTTCAAAAGTTTATTCCAACCTCCTAGCACACACAGACACATACATACACACACATCAAGATTAACTTCTGTAGTCTCACCACCATCTTTCCCTACTCAGCAGACAGTTCCAGGTAATGGAAAACCTAGGGAGACACTCGCTGCCTTATCTAAACATCCCAGAGCTAAGTTGAGTTGGTTCAACCATAGGTTAATGACTTTCTCTGCTTACTAAACCCACAACCCATTCCTCCCCAACCTAGTTGGAATGGTGTTTATTATGTTTAATTACTCCTTGTTCATAGTCCCATCCTTATGAACTAACATTATTGTATATTATATTATTATTGTAAAACAGGGTAGAGTTTGATAAGTTATAGTTCTATTTAAATGTAGATATTATTTAGTCATTATTCATAATATTTCTATCAGTAGGCTAGTTGAGAACAAGTTCTCATTTGCAACTGCGACCTGGCCAAGATAAAGCCAAGCAGTGTGACACAGACAACAACACAGAGTTACACATGGAGAAAACAATAAACAAAGCCAATAACACAATAAACAAGTCAATGACACAGTAGAAAAAAGAAAGTCTATATACAGTGTGTGCAAAAGGCATGAGGAGGTAGGCAATACATAGGCCATAGGAGAGAATAATTACAATTTAGCAGATTAACACTGGAGTAATAAATGAGCAGATGATGATGATGTGCAAGTAGAGATACTGGTGTGCAAAAGAGCAGAAAAGTAAATAAATATAAACAGTATGGGGATGAGGTAGGTAGATTGGGTGGGCTTTTTACCGATAGACTATGTACAGCTGCAGTGATCGGTTAGCTGCTCAGATAGCTGATGTTTGAAGTTGGTGAGGGAGATAAAAGTCTCCATAAAAGTCTCCGTCCGTCCGTTTTTTTTGTTGCTGCAATTCGTTCCAGTCACTGGCAGCAGAGGAACTGGAAGGAAAGGCAGCCAAATGAGGTGTTGGCTTTGGGGATGATCAGTGAGATACATCTGCTGTAACGCGTGCTACGGGTGGGTGTTGTTATCGTGACCTGAGATAAGGTGGAGCTTTACCTAGCATGGACTTATAGATGACCTGGAGCCAGTGGGTCTGGCGACGAATATGTAGCGAGGGCCAGCCGACTAGAGCGTACAGGTCGCAGTGGTGGGTGGTTTAAGGTGATTTGGTAACAAAACGGATGGCACTGTAATAGACTGCTTCCAGTTTGCTGAGTAGTGTTGGAAGCTATTTTGTAGATGACATCGCCGAAGTCGAGGATCGCTAGGCTAGTCAGTTTTACTAGGGTAAGTTTGGCGGCGTGGGTGAAGGAGGCTTTGTTGCGAAATAGAAAGTGGATTCTAGATTTGATTTTGGATTGGAGATGTTTAATATGAGTCTGGAAAGAGAGTTTACAGTCTAGCCAGACACCTGGGGGGGACGCTGTTGGCCGGGGTTGGAGTAGCCAGTAGGAAGGCATGGCCAGCAGTTGAGAGATGCTTGTTGAAATTTTTGATTATCATGGATTTATCAGTGGTGACCGTGTTACCTAGCCTCAGTGCAGTGGAAAATGTTGTAGTTGGGGATGGAAATTGTTGGTGGCCTTCCTGAGCCAGGATTCAGACACAGCAAGGTCATCAGGGTTGGCAGAGTGTGCTAAAGCAGTGAGTAAAACAAACTTAGGGAGTAGGCTTCTGATGTTGACATGCATGAAACCAAGGCTTTTTCGATCACAGAAGTCAACAAATGAGGGTGCCTGGGGACACGCAGGCCCCAAGGAACAGAGGAGGAGTAGGATGAGGGTACAGCTAAAGACTATCAAAACTGTTCTCCTTGGGGACAAAGAATAAAAGGAGCAGATTTCTGGGCGTAGTAGAATAGATTCAGGGCATAATGTGCAGACTGGTATGGTGGGGTGCGGGTACAGCGGGGGTGAGCCCAGGCACCAGGTGATAAGAGAGGTTGTATCTCTGGATAAGCTGGTTATAATGGGTGAGGTCACCGCATGTGTGGGGGGTGGGACAAAGGAGGTATAATGAGTGGAACTAGCAGCTCCATTGTAAAATGAAACAATAACTAACCTAAACAGTATGCAAGGCATATGAGAGAGACATACAGCGAGGCATAAAGTAATCACAGGGGTTGATTTGGAGAGCTAGCTAAGACAACAGGTGAGACAACAACAGCTAATCAGCTAAAATGGCGATGAGGGGGTCGGGTAACTACACGCAGGGCCTGAGTGACTGAGTCATAGCCTAAGTTCGCGGCTGGGGCTGACAGATATTCAAATAAATAAACAGAACAGAGTATCGTGATTAATGGACAGTCCAGCAGGCTATGTAGCCAAGTGATCATAGGGTCCAGGGGGCAGCAGTAGATGGAACAGGGCAGCCGCCACTACATTAGCACGCGGGCGTCACAGTGTTTAAAGTTAGTAGCCCGGGGCTAGTAGAAGCGTCTGCTCCAACGTCCTTCGGAGGCCGGTTGAAGGCACAGCAGATGGAGTATTCGTCGGCAGACCTGGCGTGGTGGTGCGGCGGGGCGCCGTGTCGACTAAGGATCCAAGCCAGATGGCGAAAGAGGTGTTGTAATTTAGTTTTCTATCCGGGAGATGCGCCTGGCTCACGGCTAACTGGTGCTAGCTTCAGGGCAGGGGCGTTAGCCACTCGGTAGCAGCGGTGATCCGGTGCCAAGGTCCAGAGCTTACGGCAAGGATACGGTGGAGTAGTGTGTTCTAGCCGTGTTTGGGTGGAGTCCGAGGGGAACAACTGAGTAGGCCGGTGGATTCGTTTATTTCATCCCCACCCATTTTTATGACGTGTATACCAATCGAGCACACAGCCATGTAATCTCCACAGACAAACATTGGCAGTGGAATGGCCTTACTGAGGAGCTCAGTGACTTTCAACGTGGCACCGTCATAGGATGTTCGCTTTCCAACACGTCAGGTCGTCTAGTTTCTTCCCTGCTAGAGCTGCCCTGGTCAACTATAAGTGCTAAGTGGAAACGTCTACTATAAGTGGAAACGTCTAGGAGCAGCAACGGCTCGGCCGTAAAATGGTAGGCCACCAGCTCACAAAACGGGACCGCCAAGTGCTGAAGGGCGAAAACATCATCTGTCCACGGCTGTAAGTACAGTTAGTTAATACTGGGAAGGAGACTAGGAGAGGAGTCACCCCACAACAGTTAGTTAATACTGGGAAGGAGACTAGGAGAGGAGACACCCCACAACAGTTAGTTAATACTGGGAAGGAGACTAGGAGAGGAGTCACCCCACAACAGTTAGTTAATACTGGGAAGGAGACTAGGAGAGGAGACACCCCACAACAGTTAGTTAATACTGGGAAGGAGACTAGGAGAGGAGACACCCCACAACAGTTAGTTAATACTGGGAAGGAGACTAGGAGAGGAGTCACCCCACAACAGTTAGTTAATACTGGGAAGGAGACTAGGAGAGGAGACACCCCACAACAGTTAGTTAATACTGGGAAGGAGACTAGGAGAGGAGTCACCCCACAACAGTTAGTTAATACTGGGAAGGAGACTAGGAGAGGAGACACCCCACAACAGTTAGTTAATACTGGGAAGGAGACTAGGAGAGGAGTCACCCCACAACAGTTAGTTAATACTGGGAAGGAGACTAGGAGAGGAGTCACCCCACAACAGTTAGTTAATACTGGGAAGGAGACTAGGAGAGGAGACACCCCACAACAGTTAGTTAATACTGGGAAGGAGACTAGGAGAGGAGTCACCCCACAACAGTTAGTTAATACTAGGAAGGAGACTAGGAGAGGAGTCACCCCACAACAGTTAGTTAATACTGGGAAGGAGACTAGGAGAGGAGTCACCCCACAACAGTTAGTTAATACTGGGAAGGAGACTAGGAGAGGAGACACCCCACAACAGTTAGTTAATACTGGGAAGGAGACTAGGAGAGGAGTCACCCCACAACAGTTGGTCAATACTGGGAAGGAGACTAGGAGAGGAGTCACCCCACAACAGTTAGTTAATACTGGGAAGGAGACTAGGAGAGGAGTCACCCCACAACAGTTAGTTAATACTGGGAAGGAGACTAGGAGAGGAGACACCCCACAACAGTTAGTTAATACTAGGAAGGAGACTAGGAGAGGAGTCACCCCACAACAGTTAGTTAATACTGGGAAGGAGACTAGGAGAGGAGTCACCCCACAACAGTTAGTTAATACTGGGAAGGAGACTAGGAGAGGAGACACCCCACAACAGTTAGTTAATACTGGGAAGGAGACTAGGAGAGGAGTCACCCCACAACAGTTAGTTAATACTGGGAAGGAGACTAGGAGAGGAGACACCCCACAAGTTGGTTAATACTGGGAAGGAGACTAGGAGAGGAGTCACCCCACAACAGTTGGTCAATACTGGGAAGGAGACTAGGAGAGGAGACACCCCACAACAGTTGGTCAATACTGGGAAGGAGACTAGGAGAGGAGACACCCCACAAGTTGGTTAATACTGGGAAGGAGACTAGGAGAGGAGACACCCCACAAGTTGGTTAATACTGGGAAGGAGACTAGGAGAGGAGTCACCCCACAAGTTGGTTAATACTGGGAAGGAGACTAGGAGAGGAGACACCCCATAACAGTTGGTCAATACTGGGAAGGAGACTAGGAGAGGAGACACCCCACAACAGTTAGTTAATACTGGGAAGGAGACTAGGAGAGGAGTCACCCCACAACAGTTAGTTAATACTGGGAAGGAGACTAGGAGAGGAGTCACCCCACAACAGTTAGTTAATACTGGGAAGGAGACTAGGAGAGGAGTCACCCCACAACAGTTAGTTAATACTGGGAAGGAGACTAGGAGAGGAGACACCCCACAAGTTGGTTAATACTGGGAAGGAGACTAGGAGAGGAGTCACCCCACAAGTTGGTTAATACTGGGAAGGAGACTAGGAGAGGAGACACCCCATAACAGTTGGTCAATACTGGGAAGGAGAAGACACCCCACAACAGTTAGTTAATACTGGGAAGGAGACTAGGAGAGAGTCACCCCACAACAGTTAGTTAATACTGGGAAGGAGACTAGGAGAGGAGTCACCCCACAACAGTTAGTTAATACTGGGAAGGAGACTAGGAGAGGAGTCACCCCACAACAGTTAGTTAATACTGGGAAGGAGACTAGGAGAGGAGACACCCCACAACAGTTAGTTAATACTGGGAAGGAGACTAGGAGAGGAGTCACCCCACAACAGTTAGTTAATACTGGGAAGGAGACTAGGAGAGGAGTCACCCCACAACAGTTAGTTAATACTAGGAAGGAGACTAGGAGAGGAGACACCCCACAACAGTTAGTTAATACTGGGAAGGAGACTAGGAGAGGAGTCACCCCACAACAGTTAGTTAATACTGGGAAGGAGACTAGGAGAGGAGTCACCCCACAACAGTTAGTTAATACTGGGAAGGAGACTAGGAGAGGAGACACCCCACAACAGTTAGTTAATACTGGGAAGGAGACTAGGAGAGGAGTCACCCCACAACAGTTAGTTAATACTGGGAAGGAGACTAGGAGAGGAGACACCCCACAACAGTTAGTTAATACTGGGAAGGAGACTAGGAGAGGAGTCACCCCACAACAGTTAGTTAATACTGGGAAGGAGACTAGGAGAGGAGACACCCCACAACAGTTAGTTAATACTGGGAAGGAGACTAGGAGAGGAGTCACCCCACAACAGTTAGTTAATACTGGGAAGGAGACTAGGAGAGGAGACACCCCACAACAGTTAGTTAATACTGGGAAGGAGACTAGGAGAGGAGACACCCCACAAGTTGGTTAATACTGGGAAGGAGACTAGGAGAGGAGTCACCCCACAACAGTTGGTCAATACTGGGAAGGAGACTAGGAGAGGAGACACCCCACAACAGTTGGTCAATACTGGGAAGGAGACTAGGAGAGGAGACACCCCACAAGTTGGTTAATACTGGGAAGGAGACTAGGAGAGGAGACACCCCACAAGTTGGTTAATACTGGGAAGGAGACTAGGAGAGGAGTCACCCCACAAGTTGGTTAATACTGGGAAGGAGACTAGGAGAGGAGTCACCCCACAACAGTTAGTTAATACTGGGAAGGAGACTAGGAGAGGAGTCACCCCACAACAGTTAGTTAATACTGGGAAGGAGACTAGGAGAGGAGTCACCCCACAACAGTTAGTTAATACTAGGAAGGAGACTAGGAGAGGAGTCACCCCACAACAGTTAGTTAATACTAGGAAGGAGACTAGGAGAGGAGTCACCCCACAACAGTTAGTTAATACTAGGAAGGAGACTAGGAGAGGAGTCACCCCACAACAGTTAGTTAATACTAGGAAGGAGACTAGGAGAGGAGTCACCCCACAAGTTGGTTAATACTGGGAAGGAGACTAGGAGAGGAGTCACCCCACAACAGTTAGTTAATACTGGGAAGGAGACTAGGAGAGGAGACACCCCACAACAGTTAGTTAATACTGGGAAGGAGACTAGGAGAGGAGACACCCCACAACAGTTAGTTAATACTGGGAAGGAGACTAGGAGAGGAGACACCCCACAACAGTTAGTTAATACTGGGAAGGAGACTAGGAGAGGAGACACCCCACAAGTTGGTTAATACTGGGAAGGAGACTAGGAGAGGAGACACCCCACAACAGTTAGTTAATACTAGGAAGGAGACTAGGAGAGGAGTCACCCCACAACAGTTAGTTAATACTGGGAAGGAGACTAGGAGAGGAGTCACCCCACAACAGTTAGTTAATACTGGGAAGGAGACTAGGAGAGGAGACACCCCACAACAGTTAGTTAATACTGGGAAGGAGACTAGGAGAGGAGTCACCCCACAACAGTTAGTTAATACTGGGAAGGAGACTAGGAGAGGAGACACCCCATAACAGTTGGTCAATACTGGGAAGGAGACTAGGAGAGGAGTCACCCCACAACAGTTAGTTAATACTGGGAAGGAGACTAGGAGAGGAGACACCCCATAACAGTTGGTCAATACTGGGAAGGAGACTAGGAGAGGAGACACCCCACAACAGTTAGTTAATACTGGGAAGGAGACTAGGAGAGGAGTCACCCCACAACAGTTAGTTAATACTGGGAAGGAGACTAGGAGAGGAGTCACCCCACAACAGTTAGTTAATACTGGGAAGGAGACTAGGAGAGGAGTCACCCCACAACAGTTAGTTAATACTGGGAAGGAGACTAGGAGAGGAGTCACCCCACAACAGTTAGTTAATACTGGGAAGGAGACTAGGAGAGGAGACACCCCACAACAGTTAGTTAATACTGGGAAGGAGACTAGGAGAGGAGTCACCCCACAACAGTTAGTTAATACTGGGAAGGAGACTAGGAGAGGAGTCACCCCACAACAGTTGGTTAATACTGGGAAGGAGACTAGGAGAGGAGTCACCCCACAACAGTTAGTTAATACTGGGAAGGAGACTAGGAGAGGAGTCACCCCACAACAGTTAGTTAATACTGGGAAGGAGACTAGGAGAGGAGACACCCCACAACAGTTAGTTAATACTGGGAAGGAGACTAGGAGAGGAGTCACCCCACAACAGTTAGTTAATACTGGGAAGGAGACTAGGAGAGGAGACACCCCACAACAGTTAGTTAATACTGGGAAGGAGACTAGGAGAGGAGTCACCCCACAACAGTTAGTTAATACTGGGAAGGAGACTAGGAGAGGAGACACCCCACAACAGTTAGTTAATACTGGGAAGGAGACTAGGAGAGGAGTCACCCCACAACAGTTAGTTAATACTAGGAAGGAGACTAGGAGAGGAGTCACCCCACAACAGTTAGTTAATACTGGGAAGGAGACTAGGAGAGGAGACACCCCACAACAGTTAGTTAATACTGGGAAGGAGACTAGGAGAGGAGTCACCCCACAACAGTTAGTTAATACTGGGAAGGAGACTAGGAGAGGAGTCACCCCACAACAGTTAGTTAATACTGGGAAGGAGACTAGGAGAGGAGTCACCCCACAACAGTTAGTTAATACTGGGAAGGAGACTAGGAGAGGAGTCACCCCACAACAGTTAGTTAATACTGGGAAGGAGACTAGGAGAGGAGACACCCCACAACAGTTAGTTAATACTGGGAAGGAGACTAGGAGAGGAGACACCCCACAACAGTTAGTTAATACTGGGAAGGAGACTAGGAGAGGAGTCACCCCACAACAGTTAGTTAATACTGGGAAGGAGACTAGGAGAGGAGTCACCCCACAACAGTTAGTTAATACTGGGAAGGAGACTAGGAGAGGAGTCACCCCACAACAGTTAGTTAATACTGGGAAGGAGACTAGGAGAGGAGTCACCCCACAACAGTTAGTTAATACTGGGAAGGAGACTAGGAGAGGAGTCACCCCACAACAGTTAGTTAATACTGGGAAGGAGACTAGGAGAGGAGACACCCCACAACAGTTAGTTAATACTGGGAAGGAGACTAGGAGAGGAGACACCCCACAACAGTTGGTCAATACTGGGAAGGAGACTAGGAGAGGAGACACCCCACAAGTTGGTTAATACTGGGAAGGAGACTAGGAGAGGAGACACCCCACAAGTTGGTTAATACTGGGAAGGAGACTAGGAGAGGAGTCACCCCACAAGTTGGTTAATACTGGGAAGGAGACTAGGAGAGGAGACACCCCATAACAGTTGGTCAATACTGGGAAGGAGACTAGGAGAGGAGACACCCCACAAGTTGGTTAATACTGGGAAGGAGACTAGGAGAGGAGACACCCCATAACAGTTGGTCAATACTGGGAAGGAGACTAGGAGAGGAGACACCCCACAAGTTGGTTAATACTGGGAAGGAGACTAGGAGAGGAGACACCCCACAAGTTGGTTAATACTGGGAAGGAGACTAGGAGAGGAGACACCCCACAACAGTTGGTCAATCCTGGGAAGGAGACTAGGAGAGGAGACACCCCACAAGTTGGTTAATACTGGGAAGGAGACTAGGAGAGGAGACACCCCACAACAGTTAGTTAATACTGGGAAGGAGACTAGGAGAGGAGTCACCCCACAACAGTTAGTTAATACTAGGAAGGAGACTAGGAGAGGAGACACCCCACAACAGTTGGTCAATCCTGGGAAGGAGACTAGGAGAGGAGACACCCCACAACAGTTAGTTAATACTAGGAAGGAGACTAGGAGAGGAGACACCCCACAACAGTTGGTCAATCCTGGGAAGGAGACTAGGAGAGGAGACACCCCACAACAGTTAGTTAATACTAGGAAGGAGACTAGGAGAGGAGTCACCCCACAACAGTTAGTTAATACTGGGAAGGAGACTAGGAGAGGAGACAACACACACCTACTCTGCTGCCTCTCTCCCTCTCTCTCTGCTTGACTCTATCTAATCACTCTAATCTCTCACCGTCCCTCTGTTTTACCTCGTCACTCCTGGTGTCTATTATAACCTGCTCTGCTTTACTGTCTCTACTGGTGTCTATTATAACCTGCTCTGCTCGGTCTTACTGTCTCTACTGGTGTCTATTATAACCTGCTCTGCTCGGTCTTACTGTCTCTACTGGTGTCTTATAACCTGCTCTGCTAGGTCTTACTGTCTCTACTGGTGTCTATTATAACCTGCTCTGCTAGGTCTTACTGTCTCTACTGGTGTCTATTATAACCTGCTCTGCTCGGTCTTACTGTCTCTACTGGTGTCTATTATAACCTGCTCTGCTTTACTGTCTCTACTGGTGTCTATTATAACCTGCTGTGCTAGGTCTTACTGTCTCTACTGGTGTCTTATAACCTGCTCTGCTCGGTCTTACTGTCTCTACTGGTGTCTATTATAACCTGCTCTGCTTTACTGTCTCTACTGGTGTCTATTATAATCTGCTCTGCTAGGTCTTACTGTCTCTACTGGTGTCTATTATAACCTGCTCTGCTTTACTGTCTCTACTGGTGTCTATTATAATCTGCTCTGCTAGGTCTTACTGTCTCTACTGGTGTCTATTATAACCTGCTCTGCTCGGTCTTACTGTCTCTACTGGTGTCTATTATAACCTGCTCTGCTTTACTGTCTCTACTGGTGTCTATTATAACCTGCTCTGCTATGTCTTACTGTCTCTACTGGTGTCTATTATAACCTGCTCTGCTTTACTGTCTCTACTGGTGTCTATTATAATCTGCTCTGCTAGGTCTTACTGTCTCTACTGGTGTCTATTATAACCTGCTCTGCTTTACTGTCTCTACTGGTGTCTATTATAACCTGCTCTGCTTTACTGTCTCTACTGGTGTCTATTATAACCTGCTCTGCTTTACTGTCTCTACTGGTGTCTATTATAACCTGCTCTGCTAGGTCTTACTGTCTCTACTGGTGTCTATTATAACCTGCTCTGCTTTACTGTCTCTACTGGTGTCTACTATAACCTGCTCTGCTTTTTTTGTCTCTACTGGTGTCTATTATAACCTGCTCTGCTAGGTCTTACTGTCTCTACTGGTGTCTATTATAACCTGCTCTGCTTTACTGTCTCTACTGGTGTCTATTATAACCTGCTCTGCTAGGTCTTACTGTCTCTACTGGTGTCTATTATAACCTGCTCTGCTCGGTCTTACTGTCTCTACTGGTGTCTATTATAACCTGCTCTGCTAGGTCTTACTGTCTCTACTGGTGTCTATTATAACCTGCTCTGCTTTACTGTCTATACCGGTTTCTATTATAACGTGCTCTGCCAAATCGCACCCTATTCACTATATAGTGCACTTTGTTTGACCAGGATAGGGTGCCATTTCAGACACAACAACTTACAGTGTAGTGACTCTGAGTTCACATGCAACTTTTACCCTGCTTTGTGATGTAGCAGCTTTTACCCTGCTTTGTGATGTAGCAGCTTTTACCCTGCTTTGTGATGTAGCAGCTTTTACCCTGCTTTGTGATGTAGCAGCTTTTACCCTGCTTTGTGATGTAGCTGTAGCTCATGCCTGATTTATAATCTACGGTATTTTGTATTTTTTTTTATTTTTTAACCGTTATTTTACTAGGCAAGTCAGTTAAGAACAAATTCTTATTTTCAATGACGGCCTAGGAACAGTGGGCTAACTGCCTGTTCAGGGGCAGAACGACAGATTTTGTACCTTGTCAGTTCCGGGATTTGAACTTGCAACCTTTCGGTTACTAGTCCAATGCTCTAACCACTAGGCTACACTGCCGCCCCTACGATGAGTCGTGCTGCTAGCTAATGTCATCTACGGTATACGATACAGTCTCAGTATGGGACACATCTGGTTGAGTGTATAGTTATCCAGCCTCTCTCTGCATTCCAAATGACACCCTATTCGGGCCCATAGGACTCAAAAGTAGTGCACTATGTAGGGAATAGGGTGCCATTTGGGGCGAAGCCGCTCTCTGTCTCGTCGTGAGTTAACTTCACTTCAAAGCTTCGGTCCACATCTGTAGTGGATCACAAGAAGTGATGTCATAGTGGTAATTACAAACGCTTACCTCATGTCCTCATCGTGGTGTTGAACTGTCTGGCTGAACACACACACACACACACACACACACACACACACACACACACACACACACAGACACACACACAGACAGACACACACACACACACACACACAACTTGTCAGACAGATCCCTTCCCTCTACAGATCATTAGCTGGCGATAACAGACCCAAACGTGAATCCTCGTGATGACTTGGTATGTGTATGTAGTCAACACAGTAGTTGACAGTGTTAAAAGGCCTTCTGGGGTCCGCTAGCTACTGTGAAGAGAAAGATGGGACACATCTCTGTTTACCTGTTAATTGTACATACTAGTCCCTAGAATGTTTCCATGTGCACTTTCAACTCCCTGATCCTATTCTTAACCAATGTCTTCCCTTTGGCTAGATATCCTCCTCGTCTTCCCTCTAGATCAGCCCTGTTACTGACTAGATATCCTCCTCGTCTTCCCTCTAGATCAGCCCTGTTACTGACTAGATATCCTCCTCGTCTTCCCTCTAGATCAGCCCTGTTACTGACTAGATATCCTCCTAGTCTTCCCTCTAGATCAGCCCTGTTACTGACTAGATATCCTCCTCGTCTTCCCTCTAGATCAGCCCTGTTACTGACTAGATATCCTCCTCGTCTTCCCTCTAGATCAGCCCTGTTACTGACTAGATATCCTCCTCGTCTTCCCTCTAGATCAGCCCTGTTACTGACTAGATATCCTCCTAGTCTTCCCTCTAGATCAGCCCTGTTACTGACTAGATATCCTCCTGACTAGTCCTTCCCTCTAGATCAGCCCTGTTACTGACTAGATATCCTCCTCGTCTTCCCTCTAGATCAGCCCTGTTACTGACTAGATATCCTCCTAGTCTTCCCTCTAGATCAGCCCTGTTACTGACTAGATATCCTCCTCGTCTTCCATCTAGATCAGCCCTGTTACTGACTAGATATCCTCCTCGTCTTCCCTCTAGATCAGCCCTGTTACTGACTAGATATCCTCCTAGATCAGTCTTCCCTCTAGATCAGCCCTGTTACTGACTAGATATCCTCCTCGTCTTCCATCTAGATCAGCCCTGTTACTGACTAGATATCCTCCTCGTCTTCCCTCTAGATCAGCCCTGTTACTGACTAGATATCCTCCTAGTCTTCCCTCTAGATCAGCCCTGTTACTGACTAGATATCCTAGTCTTCCCTCTAGATCCTGACTAGATATCCTCCTTCTTCCCTCTAGATCAGCCCTGTTACTGACTAGATATCCTCCTAGTCTTCCCTCTAGATCAGCCCTGTTACTGACTAGATATCCTCCTCGTCTTCCCTCTAGATCAGCCCTGTTACTGACTAGATATCCTCCTAGTCTTCCCTCTAGATCAGCCCTGTTACTGACTAGATATCCTCCTCGTCTTCCCTCTAGATCAGCCCTGTTACTGACTAGATATCCTCCTCGTCTTCCCTCTAGATCAGCCCTGTTACTGACTAGATATCCTCCTCGTCTTCCCTCTAGATCAGCCCTGTTACTGACTAGATATCCTCCTCGTCTTCCCTCTAGATCAGCCCTGTTACTGACTAGATATCCTCCTCGTCTTCCCTCTAGATCAGCCCTGTTACTGACTAGATATCCTCCTCGTCTTCCCTCTAGATCAGCCCTGTTACTGACTAGATATCCTCCTCGTCTTCCCTCTAGATCAGCCCTGTTACTGACTAGATATCCTTCCCTAGATCAGCCCTGTTACTGACTCTTCCCTCTAGATCAGCCCTGTTACTGACTAGATATCCTCCGTCTTCCCTCTAGATCAGCCCTGTTACTGACTAGATATCCTCCTCGTCCTTCCCTCTAGATCAGTCTTCCCTCTAGATCAGCCCTGTTACTGACTAGATCAGCCCTCTAGATCAGCCCTGTTAATGGGTTTCATGGGTTGAACTGAAAGGCTGTAGAATGTGGGGTTTCATGGGTAATCATAATGTTTTCTTGTGTCTGTGACCGGCATTAATAGACCAAGGTGTTGTTGCTGTGTGAGTTAGCGTCTCTGTCCTGTGTTGTTGCTGTGTGAGTTCGTGCCCCTGTGCTGTGTGAGTTAGCGTCTCTGTCCTGTGTTGTTGCTGTGTGAGTTCGTGCCCCTGTGCTGTGTGAGTTAGCGCCCCTGTCCTGTGTTGTTGCTGTGTGAGTTGGCGCCCCTGTTCTGTGTTGTTGCTGTGTGAGTTGGCGCCCCTGTGTTGTTGCTGTGTGAGTTAGCGCCCCTGTGTTGTTGCTGTAAAGAAAATAAAGTGTAATCTTAAAGTTGAGAACAACAATCCCATTCCCCTCTCCCTCTACAGCTGACCCCCGGGGGTAAGGCCACTCAGGCCGGTGTGGGCGTGGGAGATTGGGTGGTGTCCATCGGGGAGACCAACGCAGAAGACATGACCCATGTGGAGGCACAGAACAAGATCAGAGCAGCAGAGGAGTCTCTCACCCTCACCCTCAGCAAGTAAGATGATATCACTAGACCGTACTGTAAACACATACTGTATACACTATACATACAAGTAAGATGATAACACTAGACCATACTGTAAACACATACATACTGTATACACTATACATACTGTAAGACACTATACATACTGTAAACACTATACATACTGTAAACACTATACTCACCCTGTATGATACACTAGACCGTACTGTAAACACATACTGTAGACACTATACATACTGTATATCACACATACTGTAGACACTATACATACTGTAGACACTATACATACTGTAGACACTATACATACTGTAGACACTATACATACTGTAAACACTATACTCACCCTCAGATGATATCACTAGACCGTACTGCAAACACTAGAGCCCCTCAGCATGATACTATAGACACTATACATACTGTAGACACTATACATACTGTAGACACTATACATACTGTAGACACTATACATACTGTAGACACTATACATACTGTAAACACTATACATACTGTATACACTATACTCATACAAGTAAGATGATATACTAGACCCTGTAGACATACTGTAGACACTATACATACTGTAGACACTATACATACTGTAAACACTATACTCACCACTGTACCATACCAGAATATACCATATACTGAACCTACACACAATACTGAACCCACAACACTACACACAGAACACCCTCAGCATGCAAGACTAGATACAGGAAGACAACATACATGATTTTAAACACTATACATACTGCTATGTGACTATCTTGATTTGTAATTCAATAAAATCCATTGAATATTAAAGTACTGTTGCTAAATAAAGGCAAGAGAAGCAAATGTCATTTACTGAGTTATACCATATCTGGGTTGGGTGAATGCTAATATGTATTGGTTACCGGTTGGCAGATGTTATATACCATATGTTATATGCGGTTGGCAGATGTTGTATACCATAGATGTTATATCGCGGTTATATATACTGTGTACCATACTGTACTACCCAGATGTTATTGGTGTTTATTGGTCAGCAAGTTAGGAATATGACTCTAGATGTACTCACCCACTGTACCATACCAGAATATACCATGCATACTGAACCATAAAACACACAATATCAGATGATTGAACCCACAACACCAGAACACACAGCAGTGACATCCCCCACCCTCAGCAGGTAGCAAGCAAGACCAGACCCCACAGGAAGACAACATGCATGATTTTAAACTGAACACGGTACAGAGTGGCTCATGTGATATCTTGATTTGCTAATTCAATTGGAAAATCCATTGAAGGAGATTAAAGTCACTGTTGCTAAATAAAGGCAAGAGAAGCAAATGTCAAATGTCATTTGACTGAGTTATTTTGATCTGGGGTTGGGTGAATTGCTAATCAAATTGTATTGGTCACGCGGTTGGCAGATGTTATTGGTCACGCATGGTTGGCAGTTATTGATATGGTTGTTATTGGTCACATACACATGGTTGGCAGATGTTATTGGTCACATACACATGGTTATTGGTCACAGATGTTATTGGTCACGCATGGTTGGCAGATGTTATTGGTCATGGTTGGCATACACGCATGGTTGGCAGATGTTATTGGTCAGCGGTTGGCAGATGTTACACGCGGTTGGCAGATGTTATTGGTCACGCGGTTGGCAGATGTTATTGGTCACGCGGTTGGCAGATGTTATTGGTCACGCGGTTGGCAGATGTTATTGGTCACGCGGTTGGCAGATGTTATTGGTCACGGTTGGCAGATGTTATTGGTACACACATGGTTGGCAGATGTTATTGGTCACATACACATGGTTGGCAGATGTTATTGGTCACATACACATGGTTGATGTTATTGGCAGACGTTATTGGTCACGTGCGTTATTGGTCAGATGTTTATTGGTCACATACGCGGTTGGCAGATGTTATTGGGCATGGTTGGCAGATGTTATTGGTCACATACACATGGTTGGCAGATGTTATTGGTGGTCACACATGGTTGGCAGATGTTATTGGTCACGCGGTTGGCAGATGTTATTGGTCACGCGGTTGGCAGATGTTATTGGTCACGCGGTTGGCAGATGTTATTTGGTCAGATGTTATTGGCGGTTGGCAGATGTTATTGGTCATGGTTGGCAGATGTTATTGGTCACGCATGGTTGGCAGATGTTATTGGTCACACGGTTGGCAGATGTTATTGGTCACATACACATGGTTGGCAGATGTTATTGGTCACATACACGCGGTTGGCAGACGTTATTGGTCACACGGTTGGCAGACGTTATTGGTCACACGCGGTTGGCAGATGTTATTGGTCACGCGGTTGGCAGACGTTATTGGTCACACGCGGTTGGCAGATGTTATTGGACGTTATTGGTCACGCGGTTGGCAGACGTTATTGGTCACGCGGTTGGCAGATGTTATTGGTCACGTCACATACACATGGTTGGCAGATGTTATTGGTCACGTTATTGGTCACACGCGGTTGGCAGACGTTATTGGTCACGCGGTTGGCAGATGTTATTGGTCACATACACATGGTTGGCAGATGTTATTGGTCACATACACATGGTTGGCAGATGTTATTGGTCACATACAGTACTGTTGGCAGATGTTACTGGTCGCGGTTGGCAGACTGGTCACGCGGTTGGCAGATGTTATTGGATAGTACTGTTGGCAGATGTTATTGGTCACGCGGTTGGCAGATGTTATTGGTCACGCGGTTGGCAGATGTTATTGGTCACTACATGGTTGGAGATGTTATTGGTCACATAGTAGATGTTGGTCACATACACGGTTGGGATGTTATTGGTCACTGGTTGGCAGACGTTATTGGTACTGTTGGTGTTATTGGGGTTGGGATGTTATTGGAGCGGTTGGCAGATAGTATTGGTGTTGGCAGATGTTATTGGGGGGGTGTTATTGGGAGCTAGATAGTACTGTTTGGTGAGGGGGGATGTTATTGGAGCTAGATAGTACTGTTGGCAGATGTTATTGGGGGGGTGTTATTGGAGCTAGATGTTATTGGTACTGTTGGCAGATGGGGGGGGGGTCTACTGGAGCTAGATAGTACTGTTGGTGATGTTAGGGGGGATGTTATTGGAGCGGTTGGCAGATGATGGTACTGTTGGTCACATACACATGGGCAGATGGTCATACTGGAGCTAGATGGTACTGTTGGTGGGTTGGGGGGTCACTACTGGAGCTAGATAGTACTGTTGGTGAACATGGTTGGCAGGGGGTCACATACACGGTTGGCAGATGTTAGATCAGTACTGTTGGTGAATGGTTGGCAGATGTTATTGGTCATACACTGGAGCAGATATTGGTACGCGGTTGGTGTTATTGGTCAGGGTTGGGTTCTACTGGTTGGCAGAGATAGTACTGTTGGTGTTATTGGTCACAGTTGGCAGGGGTTACTGGAGCTAGATGTTACTGTTGGTGAGATGTTATTGGTCTACTGGAGGCAGATGATAGTACTGTTGGTGGATGGTTGGGGGTCACTACTGGAGCAGAGATAGTACTGTTGGTGTTATTGGTCACGGGTTGGCAGATGTTATTGGTCACTACTGGAGCAGATAGTACTGTTGGTGAATGGTTGGGGTTACTGGAGCTAGATAGTACTGTTGGTGGACGGGTTGGGTGTTATTGGAGCATGGTTAGATAGTTATTACTGTTCAGGTGGCAGGGGGGGTCATGGTTACTGGAGCTAGATAGTACTGTTGGTGAGGGGGGTCTACTGGAGCTAGATAGTACTGTTGGTGGGGGCAGTGTTATTGGAGCTAGATAGTACTGTTGGTTATTGGGGGGGGGGTCTACTGGAGCTAGATAGTACTGTTGGTGGGGGGGTCTACTGGAGCTAGATAGTACTGTTAGGTGACGGGGGGTCTACTGGAGCTAGATAGTACTGTTGGTGAGGGGGGGTCTACTGGAGCTAGATAGTACTGTTGGTGGGGGGGTCTACTGGAGCTAGATAGTACTGTTGGTGAGGGGGGTCTACTGGAGCTAGGGGGGTCTACTGGAGCTAGATAGTACTGTTGGCAGGGGGGTCTACTGGAGCTAGATAGTACTGTTGGTGGGGGGGGTCTACTGGAGCTAGATAGTACTGTTGGTGAGGGGGGTCTACTGGAGCTAGATAGTACTGTTGGTGAGAGGGGGGTCTACTGGAGCTAGATAGTACTGTTGGTGAGGGGGGGGTCTACTGGAGCTAGATAGTACTGTTGGTGGGGGGGTCTACTGGAGCTAGATAGTACTGTTGGTGTTATTGGGGGGGGTCTACTGGAGCTAGATAGTACTGTTGGTGGGGGGGTCTACTGGAGCTAGATAGTACTGTTGGTGAATTGGTCACGGGGGGGGTCTACTGGAGCTAGATAGTACTGTTGGTGAAGGGGGGGTCTACTGGAGCTAGATAGTACTGTTGGTGAGGGGGGGGTCTACTGGAGCTAGATAGTACTGTTGGTGAAGGGGGGGTCTACTGGAGCTAGATAGTACTGTTGGTGGGGGGGGGTCTACTGGAGCTAGATAGTACTGTTGGTGAAGGGGGGGTCTACTGGAGCTAGATAGTACTGTTGGTGAAGGGGGGGGGTCTACTGGAGCTAGATAGTACTGTTGGTGAAGGGGGGTCTACTGGAGCTAGATAGTACTGTTGGTGAAGGGGGTCTACTGGAGCTAGATAGTACTGTTGGTGAAGGGGGGTCTACTGGAGCTAGATAGTACTGTTGGTGAGGGGGGTCTACTGGAGCTAGATAGTACTGTTGGTGAGGGGGGTCTACTGGAGCTAGATAGTACTGTTGGTGAAGGGGGGTCTACTGGAGCTAGATAGTACTGTTGGTGGGGGGGTCTACTGGAGCTAGATAGTACTGTTGGTGAGGGGGGTCTACTGGAGCTAGATAGTACTGTTGGTGAGAGGGGGGTCTACTGGAGCTAGATAGTACTGTTGGTGAGGGGGGGTCTACTGGAGCTAGATAGTACTGTTGGTGAGGGGGGTCTACTGGAGCTAGATAGTACTGTTGGTGAGGGGGGGGTCTACTGGAGCTAGATAGTACTGTTGGTGAGGGGGGGGGTCTACTGGAGCTAGATAGTACTGTTGGTGGGGGGGTCTACTGGAGCTAGATAGTACTGTTGGTGGGGGGGGGTCTACTGGAGCTAGATAGTACTGTTGGTGAAGGGGGGGTCTACTGGAGCTAGATAGTACTGTTGGTGAAGGGGGGTCTACTGGAGCTAGATAGTACTGTTGGTGAAGGGGGGGGTCTACTGGAGCTAGATAGTACTGTTGGTGAAGGGGGGTCTACTGGAGCTAGATAGTACTGTTGGTGAAGGGGGGTCTACTGGAGCTAGATAGTACTGTTGGTGAGGGGGGTCTACTGGAGCTAGATAGTACTGTTGGTGAGTACTGTTGGGGGGGGGGTCTACTGGAGCTAGATAGTACTGTTGGTGAGGGGGGTCTACTGGAGCTAGATAGTACTGTTGGTGAAGGGGGGGGGTCTACTGGAGCTAGATAGTACTGTTGGTGAAGGGGGGGGGTCTACTGGAGCTAGATAGTACTGTTGGTGAAGGGGGGGGGGTCTACTGGAGCTAGATAGTACTGTTGGTGAAGGGGGGTCTACTGGAGCTAGATAGTACTGTTGGTGAAGGGGGGTCTACTGGAGCTAGATAGTACTGTTGGTGAAGGGGGGGTCTACTGGAGCTAGATAGTACTGTTGGTGAGGGGGGGTCTACTGGAGCTAGATAGTACTGTTGGTGAAGGGGGGTCTACTGGAGCTAGATAGTACTGTTGGTGAAGGGGGGTCTACTGGAGCTAGATAGTACTGTTGGTGAAGGGGGGTCTACTGGAGCTAGATAGTACTGTTGGTGAAGGGGGGTCTACTGGAGCTAGATAGTACTGTTGGTGGGGGGGGTCTACTGGAGCTAGATAGTACTGTTGGTGAGGGGGGTCTACTGGAGCTAGATAGTACTGTTGGTGAAGGGGGGTCTACTGGAGCTAGATAGTACTGTTGGTGAGGGGGGTCTACTGGAGCTAGATAGTACTGTTGGTGAGGGGGGGTCTACTGGAGCTAGATAGTACTGTTGGTGAAGGGGGGGGGGTCTACTGGAGCTAGATAGTACTGTTGGTGACTGTTGGGGGGGTCTACTGGAGCTAGATAGTACTGTTGGTGAAGGGGGGTCTACTGGAGCTAGATAGTACTGTTGGTGAAGGGGGGTCTACTGGAGCTAGATAGTACTGTTGGTGAAGGGGGGTCTACTGGAGCTAGATAGTACTGTTGGTGAGGGGGGTCTACTGGAGCTAGATAGTACTGTTGGTGAGGGGGGTCTACTGGAGCTAGATAGTACTGTTGGTGAGAGGGGGGTCTACTGGAGCTAGATAGTACTGTTGGTGAAGGGGGGGTCTACTGGAGCTAGATAGTACTGTTGGTGAAGGGGGGGGGGGGGTCTACTGGAGCTAGATAGTACTGTTGGTGAAGGGGGGTCTACTGGAGCTAGATAGTACTGTTGGTGAAGGGGGGGGGTCTACTGGAGCTAGATAGTACTGTTGGTGAAGGGGGGGTCTACTGGAGCTAGATAGTACTGTTGGTGAAGGGGGGGGTCTACTGGAGCTAGATAGTACTGTTGGTGAGGGGGGGTCTACTGGAGCTAGATAGTACTGTTGGTGAAGGGGGGTCTACTGGAGCTAGATAGTACTGTTGGTGAAGGGGGGTCTACTGGAGCTAGATAGTACTGTTGGTGAGGGGGGGGTCTACTGGAGCTAGATAGTACTGTTGGTGTACTGTTGGTAAGGGGGGGTCTACTGGAGCTAGATAGTACTGTTGGTGAAGGGGGGGTCTACTGGAGCTAGATAGTACTGTTGGTGAGGGGGGGTCTACTGGAGCTAGATAGTACTGTTGGTGAGGGGGGTCTACTGGAGCTAGATAGTACTGTTGGTGAAGGGGGGGTCTACTGGAGCTAGATAGTACTGTTGGTGAAGGGGGGTCTACTGGAGCTAGATAGTACTGTTGGTGAAGGGGGGTCTACTGGAGCTAGATAGTACTGTTGGTGGGGGGGGGTCTACTGGAGCTAGATAGTACTGTTGGTGAAGGGGGGGGTCTACTGGAGCTAGATAGTACTGTTGGTGAGGGGGGTCTACTGGAGCTAGATAGTACTGTTGGTGAGGGGGGTCTACTGGAGCTAGATAGTACTGTTGGTGAGGGGGGGGTCTACTGGAGCTAGATAGTACTGTTGGTGAGGGGGGGGTCTACTGGAGCTAGATAGTACTGTTGGTGAGGGGGGTCTACTGGAGCTAGATAGTACTGTTGGTGAGGGGGGTCTACTGGAGCTAGATAGTACTGTTGGTGAGGGGGGGTCTACTGGAGCTAGATAGTACTGTTGGTGAGGGGGGGTCTACTGGAGCTAGATAGTACTGTTGGTGAAGGGGGGGTCTACTGGAGCTAGATAGTACTGTTGGTGAAGGGGGGGTCTACTGGAGCTAGATAGTACTGTTGGTGAGGGGGGTCTACTGGAGCTAGATAGTACTGTTGGTGAGGGGGGTCTACTGGAGCTAGATAGTACTGTTGGTGAGGGGGGGGTCTACTGGAGCTAGATAGTACTGTTGGTGAAGGGGGGTCTACTGGAGCTAGATAGTACTGTTGGTGAAGGGGGGGGTCTACTGGAGCTAGATAGTACTGTTGGTGAAGGGGGGGGTCTACTGGAGCTAGATAGTACTGTTGGTGAAGGGGGGTCTACTGGAGCTAGATAGTACTGTTGGTGAAGGGGGGGTCTACTGGAGCTAGATAGTACTGTTGGTGGGGGGGTCTACTGGAGCTAGATAGTACTGTTGGTGAAGGGGGGTCTACTGGAGCTAGATAGTACTGTTGGTGAAGGGGGGGGGGTCTACTGGAGCTAGATAGTACTGTTGGTGAGGGGGGTCTACTGGAGCTAGATAGTACTGTTGGTGAGGGGGGTCTACTGGAGCTAGATAGTACTGTTGGTGAGGGGGGTCTACTGGAGCTAGATAGTACTGTTGGTGAGGGGGGTCTACTGGAGCTAGATAGTACTGTTGGTGAGGGGGGTCTACTGGAGCTAGATAGTACTGTTGGTGAAGGGGGGGTCTACTGGAGCTAGATAGTACTGTTGGTGAGGGGGGTCTACTGGAGCTAGATAGTACTGTTGGTGAGGGGGGGTCTACTGGAGCTAGATAGTACTGTTGGTGAAGGGGGGGTCTACTGGAGCTAGATAGTACTGTTGGTGAAGGGGGGTCTACTGGAGCTAGATAGTACTGTTGGTGAGGGGGGTCTACTGGAGCTAGATAGTACTGTTGGTGAAGGGGGGTCTACTGGAGCTAGATAGTACTGTTGGTGAAGGGGGGTCTACTGGAGCTAGATAGTACTGTTGGTGAGGGGGGTCTACTGGAGCTAGATAGTACTGTTGGTGAGGGGGGGGTCTACTGGAGCTAGATAGTACTGTTGGTGAGGGGGGGTCTACTGGAGCTAGATAGTACTGTTGGTGAAGGGGGGTCTACTGGAGCTAGATAGTACTGTTGGTGAAGGGGGGGGTCTACTGGAGCTAGATAGTACTGTTGGTGAAGGGGGGTCTACTGGAGCTAGATAGTACTGTTGGTGAAGGGGGGTCTACTGGAGCTAGATAGTACTGTTGGTGAAGGGGGGTCTACTGGAGCTAGATAGTACTGTTGGTGAAGGGGGGGGTCTACTGGAGCTAGATAGTACTGTTGGTGAAGGGGGGTCTACTGGAGCTAGATAGTACTGTTGGTGAAGGGGGGTCTACTGGAGCTAGATAGTACTGTTGGTGAAGGGGGGTCTACTGGAGCTAGATAGTACTGTTGGTGAAGGGGGGTCTACTGGAGCTAGATAGTACTGTTGGTGAGGGGGGTCTACTGGAGCTAGATAGTACTGTTGGTGAGGGGGGTCTACTGGAGCTAGATAGTACTGTTGGTGAAGGGGGGGTCTACTGGAGCTAGATAGTACTGTTGGTGAAGGGGGGTCTACTGGAGCTAGATAGTACTGTTGGTGAAGGGGGGTCTACTGGAGCTAGATAGTACTGTTGGTGAGGGGGGGGTCTACTGGAGCTAGATAGTACTGTTGGTGAAGGGGGGTCTACTGGAGCTAGATAGTACTGTTGGTGAAGGGGGGTCTACTGGAGCTAGATAGTACTGTTGGTGAGGGGGGTCTACTGGAGCTAGATAGGGGGTCTACTGGAGCTAGATAGTACTGTTGGTGAAGGGGGGGGGGTCTACTGGAGCTAGATAGTACTGTTGGTGAAGGGGGGTCTACTGGAGCTAGATAGTACTGTTGGTGAAGGGGGGTCTACTGGAGCTAGATAGTACTGTTGGTGAGAGGGGGGTCTACTGGAGCTAGATAGTACTGTTGGTGAGAGGGGGGTCTACTGGAGCTAGATAGTACTGTTGGTGAGCTAGATAGTACTGTTGGGGGGGTCTACTGGAGCTAGATAGTACTGTTGGTGAAGGGGGGGGGTCTACTGGAGCTAGATAGTACTGTTGGTGAAGGGGGGTCTACTGGAGCTAGATAGTACTGTTGGTGAAGGGGGGGGTCTACTGGAGCTAGATAGTACTGTTGGTGAGGGGGGTCTACTGGAGCTAGATAGTACTGTTGGTGAGGGGGGGTCTACTGGAGCTAGATAGTACTGTTGGTGAGGGGGGGGTCTACTGGAGCTAGATAGTACTGTTGGTGAGGGGGGTCTACTGGAGCTAGATAGTACTGTTGGTGAAGGGGGGTCTACTGGAGCTAGATAGTACTGTTGGTGAAGGGGGGTCTACTGGAGCTAGATAGTACTGTTGGTGAGGGGGGTCTACTGGAGCTAGATAGTACTGTTGGTGAGGGGGGTCTACTGGAGCTAGATAGTACTGTTGGTGAGGGGGGTCTACTGGAGCTAGATAGTACTGTTGGTGAAGGATAGTACTGAGGGGGGGTCTACTGGAGGGGTAGATAGTACTGTTGGTGGGGTCTACTGGAGCTAGATAGTACTGTTGGTGAAGGGGGGTCTACTGGAGCTAGATAGTACTGTTGGTGAAGGGGGGTCTACTGGAGCTAGATAGTACTGTTGGTGAAGGGGGGTCTACTGGACTGTTGGTAGATAGATAGTACTGTTGGTGAAGGGGGGTCTACTGGAGCTAGATAGTACTGTTGGTGAGGGGGGTCTACTGGAGCTAGATAGTACTGTTGGTGAGGGGGGTCTACTGGAGCTAGATAGTACTGTTGGTGAGAGGGGGGGTCTACTGGAGCTAGATAGTACTGTTGGTGAGGGGGGTCTACTGGAGCTAGATAGTACTGTTGGTGAAGGGGGGTCTACTGGAGCTAGATAGTACTGTTGGTGAAGGGGGGGGGTCTACTGGAGCTAGATAGTACTGTTGGTGAGGGGGGGGTCTACTGGAGCTAGATAGTACTGTTGGTGAGGGGGGGTCTACTGGAGCTAGATAGTACTGTTGGTGAAGGGGGGGGGTCTACTGGAGCTAGATAGTACTGTTGGTGAACTGTTGGGGGGGGTCTACTGGAGCTAGATAGTACTGTTGGTGAAGGGGGGGTCTACTGGAGCTAGATAGTACTGTTGGTGAGGGGGGTCTACTGGAGCTAGATAGTACTGTTGGTGAGAGGGGGGGTCTACTGGAGCTAGATAGTACTGTTGGTGAAGGGGGGTCTACTGGAGCTAGATAGTACTGTTGGTGAGGGGGGTCTACTGGAGCTAGATAGTACTGTTGGTGAGGGGGGGCTACTGGAGCTAGATAGTACTGTTGGTGAGGGGGGCTACTGGAGCTAGATAGTACTGTTGGTGGGGGGTCTACTGGAGCTAGATAGTACTGTTGGTGAAGGGGGGCTACTGGAGCTAGATAGTACTGTTGGTGAGGGGGGGTCTACTGGAGCTAGATAGTACTGTTGGTGAAGGGGGGTCTACTGGAGCTAGATAGTACTGTTGGTGAAGGGGGGGTCTACTGGAGCTAGATAGTACTGTTGGTGAAGGGGGGTCTACTGGAGCTAGATAGTACTGTTGGTGAGAGGGGGGTCTACTGGAGCTAGATGGTACTGTTGGTGAAGGGGGGTCTACTGGAGCTAGATAGTACTGTTGGTGAGGGGGGGGTCTACTGGAGCTAGATAGTACTGTTGGTGGGGGGGGGGTCTACTGGAGCTAGATAGTACTGTTGGTGTACTGTTGGTGGGGGGTCTACTGGAGCTAGATAGTACTGTTGGTGAAGGGGGGTCTACTGGAGCTAGATAATACTGTTGGTGAAGGGGGGTCTACTGGAGCTAGATAGTACTGTTGGTGAGGGGGGTCTACTGGAGCTAGATAGTACTGTTGGTGAGGGGGGGTCTACTGGAGCTAGATAGTACTGTTGGTGAAGGGGGGTCTACTGGAGCTAGATAGTACTGTTGGTGAGGGGGGGGTCTACTGGAGCTAGATAGTACTGTTGGTGAGGGGGGTCTACTGGAGCTAGATAGTACTGTTGGTGAAGGGGGGGGTCTACTGGAGCTAGATAGTACTGTTGGTGAGGGGGGTCTACTGGAGCTAGATAATACTGTTGGTGAAGGGGTGGTCTACTGGAGCTAGATAGTACTGTTGGTGAGGGGGGGGTCTACTGGAGCTAGATAGTACTGTTGGTAAGGGGGGTCTACTGGAGCTAGATGGTACTGTTGGTGAAGGGGGGGGGGTCTACTGGAGCTAGATAGTACTGTTGGGTACTAGCAGGGTTAGTTAGTCCCCTCTAAACCAGATGTGCTCTGTTCTTCCTGTAACCTCCGCCCTTCAGCCTCCTCTCTGATGCTGTAGTGGAATGGGATTGGATCCTAAATGGCACCCTATTCCCTATATAGGGCACTAGTTTTTGGGTGAAGCTGATGTCTCCAGTCAGACCAGACTAAGGTGAAAGACCATCGTTTTTTTTTTTAGATTCATGGTCACGTTCAGATTGTTTTCAAATTTGGCAGAGTACTTTTCATAAAACTGCCTGGCCAAAACAGGATATAACTAAAACACATTTCAACAAGTTAGTGGACAGTAATGAAGTCACCCTGTGCCAACACCTCTTTAAACTAACATTGTGCTTGTCCTTATTTTGTCTCTCGCTGAGACTGACGTGTGTGTGTGTGTGTGTGTGTGTGTGTGTGTGTGTGTGTGTGTTCGGTCCTATTTGGCTCAGTGGGTAGAGAACGGCGTTTGTAATGCCAGGGTTGTGGGTTCGATTTCCACTGGGGACTAGTATGAAAATTTATGCACTCACTTATGTAAGTTGCTCTGGATAGAAGTGTTTAACTGTAATGTGTGTCTGTGCTACACACTGTTGATGATGTTGTGAATATATGGGTTGATGAAGTTGTGAATATATGGGTTGATGAAGTTGTGAATATATGGGTTGATGAAGTTGTGAATATATGGGTTGATGAAGTTGTGAATATATGGGTTGATGAAGTTGTGAATATATGGGCCTCTGATGAAGTTGTGAGTATATGGGTTGATGCCTCTGACGATGTTGTGAATATATGGGTTGATGATGTGAATATATGGGTCACGACTGTTGACGATGTTGTGAATATATGGGTCACCACTGTCCATTCTTTGTTTTTATGTGTGATTGTGTGTTGCGCTTCTAAGTCGTTGGCGACGCTTGTAATTGATTAGGCAGATCCGTACTAGTCAGAGTGAATCTTTTATATCACACTAAAGACATCTTGCTCTCTCTCTCCACGGTTTCCTTCCTGTATTACCCAACCCCTTCTAAAGAACTATTGTAAATGACTCATTCTTCCTCCTTCCCATGACACTCACCCCCTCTTCCTCACCCCTCTCTGTTCATCACCCCCTCTTCCTCTCACACCCCTCTTCCTCACCCCTCTCTTCCTCACCCCTCTGTCACAACAGACAATAAGCTGCTCCTGTTGCATTAGGCTGAAGCACATCTCTTAATGCTTGATATGGGCTGTTCTATCCTGTGTCTCTCAGGGTTTGGAGGGCTTCCACAGTTTGGTTTTCAGATGACTTAGGAGGACAGTTTTATGACTGAACGATGGTGTATTGGCTTTGGTTTTGATTTGTGGCCTAGTTTTATATTCCATGGATCTGATTAAGTATTATACAGGTTTTAGAATGTGGTCCTTTTGTAGCTCAGTCGGTAGATTTATGGAGCTTGTAATGCCAGGGCAGTGGGTTCGATTCCCGGGACCATCCCATACGTAACGTGTATGAACACACGAGTCTAAGTCGTTTTGGATGAAAGCATCAGCTAAATATAAACGGAAAAACAAACGATTGTACTGAATTACATTTCATATAAGGAAATCGGCCAATTAAAATCAGGCCCTAATCTATGGATTTCACATGACTGGGAATACAGATGCATCTGTTGGCCACAGATGCCTTAAAAAGAGTAGGGCAGTGGATCAGAAACAGTCAGTTTCTGGTGTGACAACCATTTGCTTTCATGCAGCCCAACATATCCTTCGCATAGAGTTGATTGTGGCCTTTTTTAATGTTGTCCCACAACATCGGGTGGCAGGGTAGCCTAGTGGTTAGAGCGTTGGACTAGTAACCGGAAGGTTGCAAGTTCAAACCCCCGAGCTGACAAGGTACAAATCTGCCGTTCTGCCCCTGAACAGGCAGTTGGAGGTTGCTTATGGTAGATAAATTAATTTAAAATTCTCTGGCAACAGTTCTGGTTGACATTCCTGCAGTCTGCATGCCAAATGCACACTCCCTCAAAACTTTAGACATCTGTGGCATTGTGTACATTTTAGAGTGCCCATTTATTGTCCCAAACACAAGGTGCACCTGTGTGCATGCTGTTTAATCAGCTTCTTGATATGTCCAGTGGATGTGTTATCTTGGCAAAGGAGACATCTATTTTAGAATTAGGCTGTAAAATAACAATGTTGAAAAAGGGAGGTGGTCTCTCTGTGTGAGAGTGAACTCAGAAAAAAAGAAAAGAAACGTCCTCTCACTGTCAACTACATTTATTTTCAGCAAACTTAACATGTGGAAATATTTGTATGAACAAAGCAAGATTCAACAACTGAGACATAAACTGAACAAGTTCCACAGACATGTGACTAACAGAAATGGAGTAATGTGTCCCTGAACAAAGCTGGTGTTAAGTACTGCAGTGCATCTCCTCCTCATGGACTGCACCAGATTGGCCAGTTCTTGCTGTGAGATGTTACCCCACTCTTCCAACAAGGCATCTGCAAGTTCCCTGACATGTCTGGGGGAATTGCCCTAGTTCTCAACCTCCGATCCAACTGGTCCCTGACATTTCTGGGGGAATGGCCCTAGTCCTCACCCTCTGATCCAACAGGTCCCAGACGTACTCAATGGGATTGAGATCCGGGCTCTTCGCTGGCTATGGCAGAACACTGACATTCCTGTCTTGCAGGAAATCACACACAGTCCGACCATCACCCCTGGTGAGACAAAACCGTGACTTGTCAGTGAAGAGCACTTTTTGCCAGTCCTGTCTGCTCCAGCGACGGTGGGTTGTGCCCATAGGCAACGTTGTTGCCGGTGATGTCTGGTGAGGACCTGCTTTACAACAGGCCTACACGCCCTTAGTCCAGCCTCTGTCCGCAGAGGTTGAGAATCTGAGCACTGATGGAGGGATTGTGTGTTCCTGGTGTAACTCGGGCAGTTGTTGCCATCCTGTACCTGTCCCGCAGGTGTGATGTTCGGATGTACCGATCCTGTGCAGGTGTTGTTACACGTGGTCTGCCACTGCGAGGACATTCAGCTGTCCGTCCTGTCTCCCTGTAGCGCTGTCTTAGGCGTCTCACAGTAAAGACATTGCAATTTATTGCCCTGGCCACATCTGCATTCCTCATGCCTCCTTGCAGCATGCCTAAGGAACGTTCATGCAGATGAGCAGGGACCCTGGGCATCATTCTTTTGGTGTTTTTCAGAGTCAGTAGAAAGGTCTCTTTAGTGTCCTACGTTTTCATAACTGTGACCTTAATTGCCTACCATCTATAAGCTGTTAGTGTCTTAACGACCGTTCCACAGGTGCATGTTCATTAGTTGTTTATGGTTCATTGAACAAGCATGGGAAACGGTGTTTAAACCCTTTACAATGAAGATCTGTGAAGTTATTTGGATTCTTACGAATTATCTTTGAAAGACAGGGTACTGAAAAAGGGATGTTTATGTATACTTTTTTTGTGGCCAATCTTTTGGCCATGTTTTTAATTTGTTTACGTGTGTGAGATTGTGAGATTGTACACACTACCATTCAAAAGTTTGGGGTCACTTAGAAATTCTCGTTTTTGAAGGAAAAGCAAATGGATCAGAAAAACAGTAGACATTGTTAATGTTGAAAATGACTTGAAATGTCAGATTTTTAATGGAATGTGTACAGAGGCCCATTATCAGCAACCATCACAAGGCTAATTGATTATTAGAAAACCCTTTTTCAAATATGTTAGCACAGCTGAAAATGTTTGCTTATTTAAATAAGCAATTAAACTGGCCATCTTTAGACTAGTTGAGTAACAAGTACCATCAGCATTTGTGGGATCGATTACAGGCTCAAAATGGCCAGAAACAAAGACCTTTCTTCTGCAACTCGTCAGTCTATTCTTGTTCTGAGAAATTAAGGCTATTCCATGTGAGAAATTGCCAAACTGAAGATCTTGTTCAACGCTGTGTACTACTCCCTTCACAGAACAGAGCAAACTGTCTCTACCCAGAATAGAAAGAGGAGTAGGAGGCTCCGGTGCACAACTGAGCAAGAGGACAGGTACATTAGAGTGTCTAGTTTGAGAAACAGATGCCTCACAAGTCCTCAAGTGGCAGCTTCATTAAATAGTACTCGTAAAACACCCGTCTCAACATCAACAGTGAAGAGGCGACTCTGGGATTTTGGCCTTCTAGGCAGAGTTCCTCTGGCCAGTGTCTGTTCTTTTTCTTTTTATTGGCCAGTCTGAGATATGGCTTTTTCTTTGCAACTCTGCCTCGAGGGCCAGAATCCCGGGGGTCGCCTCTTCACTGTTGACGTTGAGACTGGTGTTTTGCCTCACTAATGCTCATGTGGCTGAATGGAAGAAAGTCCCCTCAGCAATGTATAGCAGCCATGTTCCAACATCTTCCCAGAAGAGTGGAGGCTGTTATAGCAGCAATGTTCCAACATCTAGTGGAAAGCCTTCCCAGAAGAGTGGAGGTTGTTATAGCAGCCATGTTCCAACATCTAGAGGAAAACCTTCCCAGAAGAGTGGAAAGCAGCAATTCCTACATCTAGTGGAAAAGAAGAGTGGAGGCTGTTATAGCAGCCATGTTCCAACATCTAGAGGAAAGCCTTCCCAGAAGAGAGGCTGTTATAGCAGCAATGTTCCTACATCTAGTGGAAAGCTTTCCCAGAAGAGTGGAGGCTGTTATAGAGCAGCAATGTTCCAACATCTAGTGGAAAGCCTTCCCAGAAGAGTGGAGGCTGTTATAGCAGCAATGTTCCAACATCTAGTGGAAAGCCTTCCCAGAAGAGTGGAGGCTGTTATAGCAGCAATGTTCCTACATCTAGTGGAAAGCCTTCCCAGAAGAGTGGAGGCTGTTATAGCAGCAATGTTCCAACATCTAGTGGAAAGCCTTCCCAGAAGAGTGGAGGCTGTTATAGCAGCAATGTTCCAACATCTAGTGGAAAGCCTTCCCAGAAGAGTGGAGGCTGTTATAGCAGCAATGTTCCAACATCTAGTGGAAAGCCTTCCCAGAAGAGTGGAGGCTGTTATAGCAGCAAAGGGGGGACCAACTCCATATTCATGCCCATGATTGTGGAATGAGTTGTTCCACGAGCAGGTGTCCACATATTTATTGGCCATAGAGAACTTTGAAGTGAGGTAGAAGAACATAGTGGGGTGTGCTTTTGTAGTCCACTATAATAGGGAATAGGGTGCCATTTTGGACTCAACCAGTAGAAAGTGCACAGCCTAGTGAAGGAACTTGCTTTACCCAGAAATCTATCACTGATCATCTAGAGAAACACAATAGGGCTCTATTCAACTGTTCTACTGTGTGTGTGTGTGTGTGTGTGTGTGTGTGTGTGGTGTGTGTGAGATGACGTATGTGACCTTGAAAAGAAAAGAATGCAGAGAGAGAAATATCTCTGATCACTGACTGGTGTTTGGCAGTCGCACAGTTGTGCATCCCAAATGGTAACCTATTCCCTACATAGTGATCTACAATTTGTATGGCCAATTTGCTGCATATTTTCACATGCAAATTCGTTTTGTGGAACGTCCTGGGAAACTTATGGCGAATATTTTGCTGCAAATACAATCAGGTTTTCGGTTACTGTGTGGTAGCAACATCGTAATGTTGTCTCTACATGAACCAAATCTCACAACTTAAAATGAACTTAATGTAGTAAACTTTATAGAGCGCAGGCTACTGAGACAGCCAGTGATTTGGGCATGAGGTGTGAATGAGCAAGGTGCATATACCTAGTCAGCTGTCCAACTGAAATGTGTCTTCTGCATTTAACCCCTCTGAATCAGAGAAGTACGGGGGGCTGCCTTAATCTACGTCTTCGGGGTCAGGGGTTAACTGTTTTACTCAGGGGCAGAACAACAGATTTTTATCTTGTCAGCTCGGGGATTCGATCCAGCAACCTTTCGGTTAACTGGTCCAACGCTCTAATCACTAGGCTACCTGCCGCCTCTACACTCTAACCACTAGGCGACTTGCCACTTCCCCCCTCTAACCACTAGGCTACCTGCCACCTCTACGCTCTAACCACTAGGCTACCTGCCACCTCTACTCTCTAACCACTAGGCTACCTGCCACCTCCACACTCTAACCACTAGGCTACCTGCCACCTCTACACTCTCACCACTAGGCTACCTGCCACCTCTACTCTCTAACCATTAGGCTACCCTGCCCCCTCTACACTCTAACCACTAGGCTACCTGCCACCTCTACACTCTCACCACTAGGCTACCTGCCACCTCTACACTCTCACCACTAGGCTACCTGCCGTCTCTACGCTCTAACCACTAGGCTACCTGCCGTCTCTACGCTCTAACCACTAGGCTACCTGCCGTCTCTACACTCTAACCACTAGGCTACCTGCCACCCCTACGCTCTAACCACTAGGCTACCTGCCACCTCTACGCTCTAACCACTAGGCCACCCTGCCACCTCTACTCTCTAACCACTAGGCTCCCTGCCACCTCTACACTCTAACCACTAGGCTACCTACAGGTGCATCAAAGCTGGGACCGAGAGACTGAAAAACAGCTTCTATCTCAAGGCCATCAGACTGTTAAACAGCCACCACTAACATTGAGTGGCTGCTGCCAACACACTGACACTGACTCAACTCCAGCCACTTTAATAATGGGAATTGATGGGAAATTATGTAAATATATCACTAGCCACTTTAAACAATGCTACCTTATATAATGTTACTTACCCTACATTATTCATCTCATATGCATACGTATATACTGTACTCTATATCATCGACTGCATCCTTATGTAATACATGTATCACTAGCCACTTTAACTATGCCACTTTGTTTACATACTCATCTCATATGTATATACTGTTCTCGATACCATCTACTGTATCTTGCCTATGCTGCTCTGTACCATCACTCATTCATATATCTTTATGTACATATTCTTTATCCCCTTACACTGTGTATAAGACAGCAGTTTTGGAATTGTTAGTTTGATTACTTGTTGGTTATTACTGCATTGTCGGAACTAGAAGCACAAGCATTTCTCTACACTCGCATTAACATCTGCTAACCATGTGTATGTGACAAATCAATTTGCTTTGATACACTCTCACCACTAGGCTACCTGCCACCTCTACACTCTAACCACTAGGCTACCAGCCACCTCTACACTCTCACCACTAGGCTACCTGCCACCTCTACACTCTAACCACTAGACTACCTGCCTCTCTCTACACTCTAACTAGGCTACCTGCCACCTCTACACTACCACTAGGCTAGACTACCTGCCTCTACACTCTAACCACTAGGCTACCTGCCACCTCTACACTCTAACCACTAGGCTACCTGGTTATAACCAGGGCCTGGTATACACTCTAACCACTAGGCTACCTGATAGTCTACACTCTGACCACTGGCTCTGACCAGCCTACACTCTGACCACTAGGCTACCTGCCGCCTGACTCTGACCAGCCTGACTCTGACCAGCCTGACTCTGACCAGCCTGACTCTGACCAGCCTGACTCTGACCAGCCTGACTATGACCAGCCTGACTATGACCAGCCTGACTCTGACCAGCCTGACTCTGACCAGCCTGACTATGACCAGCCTGACTATGACCAGCCTGACTCTGACCAGCCTGACTCTGACCAGCCTGACTCTGACCAGCCTGACTATGACCAGCCTGACTATGACCAGCCTGACTATGACCAGCCTGACTCTGACCAGCCTGACTACCTGACCAGCCTGACTATGACCAGCCTGACTATGACCAGCCTGACTCTGACCAGCCTGACTACCTGACCAGCCTGACTGCCATGACCAGCCTGACTCTGACCAGCCTAACCTCTAGGCTACCTGACTCTGACCAGCCTGACTACCTGACCAGCCTGACTCTGACCAGCCTGACTCTGACCAGCCTGACTCTGACCAGCCTGACTATGACCAGTCTGACTATAACCAGCCTGACTCTGACCAGCCTGACTATGACCAGCCTGACTCTGACCAGCCTGACTATGACCAGCCTGACTCTGACCAGCCTGACTCTGACCAGCCTGACTATGACCAGCCTGACTATGACCAGCCTGACTATGACCAGCCTGACTATCTGACCAGCCTGACTATGACCAGCCTGACTATGACCAGTCCCTGACCTCCGACTATGACCAGCCTGACTCTGACCAGCCTGACTCTGACCAGCCTGACTCTGACCAGCCTGACTCTGACCAGCCTGACTATGACCAGCCTGACTATGACCAGCCTGACTATGACCAGCCTGACTATGACCAGCCTGACTCTAACCAGTCCGACTATGACCAGCCTGACTATGACCAGCCTGACTATGACCAGCCTGACTATGACCAGCCTGACTCTGACCAGCCTGACTCTGACCAGCCTGACTATGACCAGCCTGAGTAGGCATCTGACCAGCCTGACTATGACCAGCCTGACTCTGACCAGCCTGACTCTGACCAGCCTGACTATGACCAGCCTGACTATGACCAGCCTGAGTCGGTCTAATGACCATTAGGCTGGTTTAATGTGATGCATCCACCCGCACTCGGCCCCGCCCCACCTGCTCAGCAAATCAGGAGCCACTACAGCGTTCCTTTTATTAAACGGTATGCGGTGAATAGAAAACAATGATGAGTAAATGCAGTTTAAGGATGTAGTACGCTAGTGTGGGTACGGCCAGTCACTTGAAGACTGTTGTTGAAGTACTTTAGTATTAATCTCCACTAAACTTGACATTTTGTTTCTTAGAGCTCTGACATACTTGTATCAGCCTCTACCATTCTCTACCGCTGTCTCTTGTTAACTCTCTTCTCCCTCCTGTTTCCTATCTGATACAGACTTGTTGGACTTGTAGAATGGATTGGTTTCCTATCAGCATGCTGCCAGGCCTGAGTGTGATAATGTGTGGTATGCAGAATCACAGGAAGGAAGTATGATAGAGACGGAGGGAGAGAGCCCCCGGTCCAACATTTTCCAGTTTTCATGTTAAAACCGAAGGGTCCATGCAGATTGTCTGTGTAGCATTTTGTTAGCTATTTAGCAGTCTTATGGTTTGGGGAGAGAAGCTGTTCGGGAGCCTGTTGGTGCCAGACTTGTTGCTTCGCTGTGCGGGATGCCCGAGAGAACAGTATGACTATGGTGGCTGGAGTCTTTTGAACTATTTTCCCGGGCTTTCCTTCCACACCGCCTGATATAGAGCCGTATGACTTTAAATATGAGATCAAATAAATGATCATGTGTAGTGCAAAGATGACACACCGTCGCGGGTGATCAGGCCTGCCGTTGTCGTGTCGTCAGCAAGCTTGATGATGGTGTCTTGCGTGACCTGAGAGTACAGGAAGGGACTAAGCACACACCCCTGAGAGCCCCCTGTGTTGAAGGGCAGCATGGCGGATGTGATTGTTGCTTACCCTCCCCAGTGGGGGCGGCTCGTCAGGAAGTCCAGGATCCAGTTCCAGAGGGAGGTGTTAAATCCCAGGGTCCTTAGCGGTGAGCTTTGACGAGCTGTGGCAACTATGGTGTTGAACGCCGAGCTGTAGTCAATGAACACCATTCTCACATACGGTGCATTCGGAAAGTATTCAGACCCCTTGACTTTCTCCACATTTTGTTACATTAGTCTTATTCTAAAGTGGATTAAATTGTTTTTTCCTCTCATCAATCTACACACAATACCTCATAATGACAAAGGAAAAACTGAAATATCACATTTATATAAGTATTGAGACCCTTTACTCAGTACTTTGTTGAAGCACCTTTGGCAGCGATTACAGCCTCGAGTCTTCTTGAGTATGACGCTACATGCTTGGCACACCTGTATTTGGGGAGTTTCTCCCATTCTTCTCTGCAGATCCTCTCAAGCTCTGTCAGGTTGGATGGGGAGCGTTGCTGCAGAGCTATTTTCAGGTCTCTCTCGAGACATGTTCGATCGGGTTCAAGTCCCAGCTCTGGCTGGGCCACTCAAGGACATTGAGACTTGTCCCAATGCCACTCCCACCTCTGAGGCCCTATGTACCTCGTTGTCTTGGCTGTGTGCTTAGGGTCGTTGTCCTGTTGGAAGGTGAACCTTCCCCCCCCCCAGTCTGAGGTCCTAAGCGCTCTGGAGCAGGTTCTCATCAAGGATCTCTCTGTACTTTGCTTCGTTCAACTTTTCCTCAATTCTGACTAGTCTCCCAGTCCTGCTGCTGAAAAACATTCCCACAGCATGATGCTGCCACCACCATGCTTCACCATAGGGATGGTGCCAGGTTTCCTCCAGATGTGGCACTTGGCATTTGGGCCAAAGAGTTTATTCTTGGTGTCATCAGACCAGAGAATCTTGTTTCTCATGGTCAGAGTCCTTTAGGTGCCTTTTGGCAAACTCCAAGTGGGCTGTCATGTGCCTTTTACTGAGAAGTGGCTTCTGTCTGGCCACTACCATAAAGGCCTGATTGGTGGAGTGCTGCAGAGATGGTTGTCTTTCTGGAAGGTTCTCCCATCTCCACAGAGGAACTCTGGAGCTCTGTCGGTGACCATCGGGTTCTTAGTCACCTCCGTGACCAAGTCCCTTCTCCCCCAATTGCTCAGTTTGGCCGAGCAATCTTCTATGAAGAGTCTTGGTTGTTCCAAACTTCCATTTCAGAATGATGGAGGTACACAGGGCCTCAGTGTTAAGTAATAATGAGGTACACAGGGCCTCAGTGTTAAGTACTAATGAGGTACCTGGGGCCTCAGGGCCTCAGTAAAATGTTGGGGCCTCTGAAGTAATAATGAGGTACCTGGGGCCCTGAAGTAATAATGGGCCTCTGAAGTAATCTGCCTCTGTAGTAATAATGAGGTACCTGGGGCTCTGTTGAAGTAATAATGAGGTACCTGGGGCCTTGAAGTAATAATGAGGTACCTGGGGCCTCTGTGTTGAAGTAGAAGTAATAATGAGGTACCTGGGGCCTCTGTTGAAGTAATAATGAGGTACCTGGGGCCTCTGTTGAAGTAATAATGAGGTACCTGGGGCCTCTGTTGAAGTAATAATGAGGTACCTGGGGCCTCTGTTGAAGTAATAATGAGGTACCTGGGGCCTCTGTTGAAGTAATAATGAGGTACCTGGGGCCTCTGTTGAAGTAATAATGAGGTACCTGGGGCCTCTGTTGAAGTAATAATGAGGTACCTGGGGCCTACCTGTTGAAGTAATAATGAGGTACCTGGGGCCTCTGTTGAAGTAATAATGAGGTACCTGGGGCCTCTGTTGAAGTAATAATGAGGTACCTGGGGCCTCTGTTGAAGTAATAATGAGGTACCTGGGGCCTCTGTTGAAGTAATAATGAGGTACCTGGGGCCTCTGTTGTAGTAATAATGAGGTACCTGGGGCCTCTGTTGAAGTAATAATGAGGTACCTGGGGCTCTGTTGAAGTAATAATGAGGTACCTGGGGCCTTGTGAAGTAATAATGAGGTACCTGGGGCCTCTGTTGAAGTAATAATGAGGTACCTGGGGCCTCTGTTGAAGTAATAATGAGGTACCTGGGGCCTCTGAAGTAATAATGAGTAATAATGAGGTACCTGGGGCCTCTGTTGAAGTAATAATGAGGTACCTGGGGCCTCTGTTGAAGTAATAATGAGGTACCTGAGGGGGCCTCTGTTGAAGTAATAATGAGGTACCTGGGGCCTCTGTTGAAGTAATAATGAGGTACCTGGGGCCTCTGTTGAAGTAATAATGAGGTACCTGGGGCCTCTGTTGAAGTAATAATGAGGTACCTGGGGCCTCTGTTGAAGTAATAATGAGGTACCTGGGGCCTCTGTTGTAGTAATAATGAGGTACCTGGGGCCTCTGTTAATGAGGTACCTGGGGCCTCTGTTGAAGTAATAATGAGGTACCTGGGGCCTCTGTTGAAGTAATAATGAGGTACCTGGGGCCTTGAAGTAATAATGAGGTACCTGGGGCCTCTGTTGAAGTAATACTGTTGGTAACTAAGCGTATTTGATAACATTTACTCTGCATCAAGCGGCTTCTTCAAAACTAACCATGTTATAATAAAAACAAACTATACACCACACACTGACTGTCTGGTTTATACTGTACATACACCACACATAAACTACACACTGACCTTTATTTTTCTTGTAGTGTTGTCTACAGGCACTCAATCGAGATTTCCTGAATATTATAGAAGATGATTAATAAACATGGACAATTCACAGCCGCCTGGGCTTCGTAGCAATATCAGAAGCAATAGATATGAAATAGTCGAGTGGGTTTAAAAGCTCAGAGAGTGAGGTGTGTGTGGGGGGGGGGGGTGGACTGCTGGTGCCTGTAGATAACTCTACAAGAAACATACAAGGTCAGTCTCTAACTATCCTCTTGTACCTGTTGCGCACAGCGGATGTTTTATTACGTGTCTTGTTAATTTGTTTGCACTGATGAAAGCATAAGGCAGAAACGTATTGCTGTTTGAGTTCATTGTATTAGCCTGACTTTCACTGGTTGTATTCTGTTGAACATGGATGAACTCAGTGTTATTTGGTGCATCTCTGCCTCCTTGAGTAATTCTTCTTCGTGGGTTTTGAGTATGTAGTTTTGGAACTCATACATATGTTTTCTCTCCCGGACGCCTTTCATTCTAGCCTGATGTGCTAACCCTCATACTGGCTTTCCACCTGTCTGACAAAACGGCACATTTTAGAGTGGCCTTTTCTTGTCCCCCAGCACAAGGTGCATCTGTGTAATGATCACGCTGTTTAATCAGCTTCTTGATATGCCACAGGTGGATGGATTATCTTGGTAAAGGAGAAATGCTCACTAACAGGGATGGTAAAACAATTTGTTCACAACATTTGAAAGAAATAATATGGAACATTTCTGTTATTTTCTTTCAGCTCATGAAACCTGCCACCAACACTTTTTAAATGTTGCGGTTTTATATTTTTTGTTCAGTATAAATTAATGTTTTATAGGATCTACTACTGTGACTTTCTAACACTTATTTTCCAACATTTTCTTTCAGAGCTTTCCATGCTGGTGGCGATCAGAAGGTAAGAGTGTCTGTATAGTGCACTACTCTATCAGGCCTGCATCCCAAACGCCACCCCTATTCCCTGTATAGTGCACTACTCTATCAGGGTCTGCATCCCAAACACCACCCCCTTATTGCCCTCTATCAGGGTCTGCATCCCAAACACCACCCTTATTCCCTGTATAGTGCACTACTCTATCAGGCCTGCATCTCAAACACCACCCTTATTCCCTGTATAGTGCACTACTCTATCAGGGTCTGCATCCCAAACACCACCCTTATTCCCTGTATAGTGCACTACTCTATCAGGCATGCATCCTAAACACCACCCTTATTCCCTGTATAGTGCACTACTCTGTCAGGTCTGCATCCCAAACACCACCCTTATTCCCTGTATAGTGCACTACTCTATCAGGTATGCATCCTAAACACCACCCTTATTCCCTGTATAGTGCACTACTCTGTCAGGTCTGCATCCCAAATTTAATGTCTGTGTTGTCTTAACCTCACACCTCCTGAAACATTGTGATGCTTCTGCAATGAGAATCAACAGATCCCTGTCTTCACTAGGCAGTAAAGAAACTGTCCTGCCAGGTCTTCACTAGGCAGTAAAGAAACTGTCCTGCCAGGTCTTCACTAGGCAGTAAAGAAACTGTCCTGTCTGGTCTTCACTAGGCAGTAAAGAAACAGTCCTGCCAGGTCTTCACTAGGCAGTAAAGAAACTGTCCTGCCAGGTCTTCACTAGGCAGTAAAGAAACTGTCCTGCCAGGTCTTCACTAGGCAGTAAAGAAACAGTCCTGCCAGGTCTTCACTAGGCAGTAAAGAAACAGTCCTGCCAGGTCTTCACTAGGCAGTAAAGAAACTGTCCTGTCTGGTCTTCACTAGGCAGTAAAGAAACTGTCCTGCCAGGTCTTCACTAGGCAGTAAAGAAACAGTCCTGTCTGGTCTTCACTAGGCAGTAAAGAAACAGTCCTGCCAGGTCTACACTAGGCAGTAAAGAAACAGTCCTGCCAGGTCTTCACTAGGCAGTAAAGAAACAGTCCTGCCAGGTCTTCACTAGGCAGTAAAGAAACTGTCCTGTCTGGTCTTCACTAGGCAGTAAAGAAACTGTCCTGCCAGGTCTTCACTAGGCAGTAAAGAAACTGTCCTGCCAGGTCTTCACTAGGCAGTAAAGAAACTGTCCTGCCAGGTCTTCACTAGGCAGTAAAGAAACTGTCCTGCCAGGTCTTCACTAGGCAGTAAAGAAACTGTCCTGCCAGGTCTTCACTAGGCAGTAAAGAAACAGTCCTGCCAGGTCTTCACTAGGCAGTAAAGAAACAGTCCTGCCAGGTCTTCACTAGGCAGTAAAGAAACAGTCCTGTCTGGTCTTCACTAGGCAGTAAAGAAACAGTCCTGCCAGGTCTTCACTAGGCAGTAAAGAAACTGTCCTGCCAGGTCTTCACTAGGCAGTAAAGAAACTGTCCTGCCAGGTCTTCACTAGGCAGTAAAGAAACTGTCCTGCCAGGTCTTCACTAGGCAGTAAAGAAACTGTCCTGCCAGGTCTTCACTAGGCAGTAAAGAAACTGTCCTGCCAGGTCTTCACTAGGCAGTAAAGAAACTGTCCTGCCAGGTCTTCACTAGGCAGTAAAGAAACTGTCCTGTCTGGTCTACACTAGGCAGTAAAGAAACAGTCCTGTCTGGTCTTCACTAGGCAGTAAAGAAACTGTCCTGCCAGGTCTTCACTAGGCAGTAAAGAAACTGTCCTGCCAGGTCTTCACTAGGCAGTAAAGAAACTGTCCTGTCTGGTCCATAGTCCATTATGATATATTATCCTGTCTATGACAGTGCTTAGAAAGTTGCCCCCTTCAGGCTGTTAATATTACATTGTGGTGTCAGATGAGAGGGAATCACTTTGTTTGTCTTCTAATGGCCTCCCTTAACGACATACCACCATCTCCTCCTCCTACCACCACCTCCTACCTCCTACCTCCTACCTCCTCCTCCTACCTCCTCTTCCTCCTCCACCATCTCCTCCTCCTACCTCCACCATCTCCTCCTCTTCCTCCTCCACCATCTCCTCCTCCTACCTCCACCATCTCCTACCTCCTCCTCCTCCTACCATCTCCTCCTCCTACACCATCTCCTCCATCTCCTCCTCCTACCATCTCCTCCTCCACCACCTCCACCACCACCACAGTTAAATGAACTCCATCATAGTGATTCAATCCCCAATCAGGCTGTCTGCTGGCTCGTAGCACACATTGCCTAAGCAGCAGACAGGAGTTTGATGTATTGAATGAAATGATTATATTATTAGTTAAACAGATGTGTGTGTGTGTGTGGCCCTAAAGAGCTTTGCACAATCCCAGACTCAAGAATATGTCAAAGGCAACATAAACTTTCATTTCGACCCAATTTATTCATTATCGTGCAAAGTTCATAGTTCGAGCCCTAGTATATAAATGCCTGTATTATTTGAATTGAGGACCGTACAAGTAAACGTGGGTGTCCTAGTCTCTCTGACACTAATGAGACATCCCAGCAGAAGAAAACACTGTACAACTCAAAACGTTCAGTGAACATTTTGTTATCTATTTAAGTGTGTTAAGTGTCATAGCCAAGCTGACAGAGGAAGATCCTAGCCAAGCTGACAGAGGAAGAGGAAGTGCACTACTCTTGGGTAGTCAATGGGTCAGAAGTAGTGCACTACTCTGGGTAGTCAATGGGTCAGAAGTAGTGCACTACTCTGGGTAGTCAATGGGTCAGAAGTAGTGCACTACTCTGGGTAGTCAATGAGTCAGAAGTAGTGCACTACTCTGGGTAGTCAATGAGTCAGAAGTAGTGCACTACTATGGGTAGTCAATGGGCCAGAAGTAGTGCACTACTCTGGGTAGTCAATGAGTCAGAAGTAGTGCACTACTCTGGGTAGTCAATGAGTCAGAAGTAGTGCACTACTCTGGGTAGTCTGGAAGTAGTCAATGAGTCAGAAGTAGTGCACTACTATGGGTAGTCAATGAGTCAGAAGTAGTGCACTACTCTGGGTAGTCAATGAGTCAGAAGTAGTGCACTACTCTGGGTAGTCAATGGGCCAGAAGTAGTTGGGAAGTGTCCCAGTTGGATGTGTTGAGCGCTCTCCTCCCTCCACGGAGAGAGACACGGAGCTGGCCTTGGCAAGGCCTCGTTCTTGCAACACAGACTGTAATTATGATGTAATGAGCCCTGTTTAGGCTAACTTCTCTTAACGACATACCTCCTCCTCAACCGAGCTGGTTTCCAAGCAGCAGATATGGGAGTGTGTGTGTGTGTGTGTGTGTAGTATAGTACACACGTATGCTTATCTAGGGACCGCACAATTAATGCACAAATGCACATGTGTGTTTGTCTTAACTGCATGTTATTTGCTGTGTTTTTTCCCCCTGTCTCCCCCCTCTCTCACACCCTGTAGGATTCACTCGCCCCCACCTCGGTTCAGCCCAAATACTCCTTCGCCCCCAGCACCGCTATCAACAAGATGGCGCGACCATTCACGCCAGGCGGCGGTAACACGGTCATTAAACCAGTGACATACGCCCCTAAAGTAAACACCCCGGCCTCAGCGCCCCCCGCCAACATGCTACAGCCACACAACGGGTAGGTACACAAACAAACAAACAAACACAACCAAACATGCAAACACGACTCCTCCTCTGAGAGAGAGGACAGACGACTCCTCCTCTGAGAGGACAGACCAAACACGACTCCTCCTCTGAGAGGACAGACCAAACACGACTCCTTCTCTGAGAGGACAGACCAAACACGACTCCTCCTCTGAGAGGACAGACCAAACACGACTCCTCCTCTGAGAGGACAGACCAAACTGAGAGGACAGACCAAACACGACTCCTCCTCTGAGAGGACAGACCAAACGACTCCTTCTCTGAGAGGACAGACCAAACTCCTCCTCTGAGAGGACAGACCAAACACGACTCCTCGAGAGGACAGACCAAACACGACTCCTCGTCTGAGAGGACAGACCAAACACGACTCCTCCTCTGAGAGGACAGACCAAACACGACTCCTCCTCTGAGAGGACAGACCAAACTGAGAGGACAGACCAAACTCCTCCACTGAGAGGACAGACCAAACAGACTCCTCCTCTGAGAGGACAGACCAAACACGACTCCTCCACTGAGAGGACAGACCAAACACGACTCCTCCTCTGAGAAAGGACAGACCAAACACGACTCCTCCTCTGAGAGGACAGACCAAACAGACTCCTCCTCTGAGAGAGAGAGAAAGGACAGACCAAACACGACTCCTCCTCTGAGAGGACAGACCAAATGTTTTCACAGGATTTGAGTTAAACAAGTCATTCAGGTAACTCTCTCAGGTAACTCTCTGGGGAGTATAAATTGCTGACTGCACAAGAGGGATGGTTAAGTTGTCGTATGAATCAGAAGATGTATTTTCCTGGTCTGTTGGGACCAGACTGTTGAGTAGAATACAGGAAATAAAATGGATTTCCATCAGCCGAATGCTTCAACTATGTCTTATTGGCTAGAGAGAGAGAGAACATTCCCTTTGTCTTATTGGCTAGAGAGAGAGAGAACATTCACTTTGTCTTATTGGCTAGAGAGAGAGAGAACATTCACTTTGTCTTATTGGCTAGAGAGAGAGAACATTCTCTTTGTCTTATTGGCTAGAGAGAGAGAGAACATTCTCTTTGTCTTATTGGCTAGAGAGAGAGACAACATTATCTTTGTCTTACTGGCTAGAGAGAGAGACAACATTATCTTTGTCTTACTGGCTAGAGAGAGAGACAACATTATCTTTGTCTTATTGGCTAGAGAGAGAGAACATTCTCTTTGTCTTATTGGCTAGAGAGAGACAACATTATCTTTGTCTTATTGGCTAGAGAGAGAGAACATTCTCTTTGTCTTATTGGCTAGAGAGAGAGACAACATTATCTTTGTCTTATTGGCTAGAGAGAGAGAACATTCTCTTTGTCTTATTGGCTAGAGAGAGAGAACATTCTCTTTGTCTTATTGGCTAGAGAGAGAACATTCTCGTTGTCTTATTGGCTAGAGAGAGAACATTCTCGTTGCCTTATTGGCTAGAGAGAGAGAACATTCTCTTTGTCTTATTGGCTAGAGAGAGAGAGAGAACATTCTCGTTGTCTTATTGGCTAGAGAGAGAACATTCTCTTTGCCTTATTGGCTAGAGAGAGAGAACATTCTCTTTGTCTTATTGGCTAGAGAGAGAGAGAGAACATTCTCGTTGTCTTATTGGCTAGAGAGAGAACATTCTCTTTGCCTTATTGGCTAGAGAGAGAGAGAACATTCTCTTTGCCTTATTGGCTAGAGAGAGAGACAACATTCTCTTTGTCTTATTGGCTAGAGAGAGAGACAACATTATCTTTGTCTTATTGGCTAGAGAGAGAGAACATTCTCTTTGTCTTATTGGCTAGAGAGAGAGAACATTCTCTTTGTCTTATTGGCTAGAGAGAGAACATTCTCGTTGTCTTATTGGCTAGAGAGAGAACATTCTCGTTGCCTTATTGGCTAGAGAGAGAGAGAACATTCTCTTTGCCTTATTGGCTAGAGAGAGAACATTCTCTTTGTCTTATTGGCTAGAGAGAGAGAACATTCTCTTTGCCAGTATCCCATTGACTGTTCTGAGGGAAAAAGAGGTGGGTGCGTTTGCAACTCAATATTAGGAAGGTGTCCTTAATGTTTTGTACACTCAGTATATAGCTCTGGTCAAAGGTCGTGCCCTACTTACAAAGTACAGGGGGCCTTAAACTACACAGAGTGGTCTGACCAGCTGTTACTGTTCCAGATGGGGGGAGGGGGGGCTTAAACTACACAGGGTGGTCTGACCAGGTGTTACTGTTCCAGATGGGGGGAGGGGGGCTTAAACTACACAGGGTGGTCTGACCAGGTGTTACTGTTCCAGATGGGGGGAGGGGGGCTTAAACTACACAGGGTGGTCTGACCAGGTGTTACTGTTCCAGATGGGGGGGGGGGGGGCCTTAAACTACACAGGGTGGTCTGACCAGGTGTTACTGTTCCAGATGGGGGGTTGGGGAATGTCCAGGTTACTTTATACAAGGGTGGTCTGAAGGTGTTACTGTTCCAGATGGGGGGGGGAGTCGGTACCCTTTGGGACATCCAGAGTCCTCTGATCAGGAGGGAGTCTGATAGGACATCCAGAGTCCTCTGATCAGGAGGGAGTCTGTAGGACATCCAGGGAGTCTGTTGGACTCTGATCAGGAGGGAGTCTGTAGGACATCCAGAGTCCTCTGATCAGAGGAGGAGGGAGTCTGTAGGACATCCAGAGTCCTCTGATCAGGAGGGAGTCTGTAGGACATCCAGAGTCCTCTGATCAGGAGGGAGTCTGTAGGACATCCAGAGTCCTCTGATCAGGAGGGAGTCTGTAGGACATCCAGAGTCCTCTGATCAGGAGGGAGTCTGTAGGACATCCAGAGTCCTCTGATCAGGAGGGAGTCTGTAGGACATCCAGAGTCCTCTGATCAGGAGGGAGGAGTCTGTAGGACATCCAGAGTCCTCTGATCAGGAGGGAGTCTGTAGGACATCTGATCAGAGTCCTCTGATCAGGAGGAGTCTGTAGGACATCCAGAGTCCTCTGATCAGGAGGGAGTCTGTAGGACATCCAGAGTCCTCTGATCAGGAGGGAGTCTGTAGGACATCCAGAGTCCTCTGATCAGGAGGGAGTCTGTAGGACATCCAGAGTCCTCTGATCAGGAGGAGTCTGTAGGGACATCCAGAGTCCTCTGATCAGGAGGGAGTCTGTAGGACATCCAGAGTCCTCTGATCAGGAGGGAGTCTGTAGGACATCCGGAGTCCTCTGATCAGGAGGGAGTCTGTAGGACATCCAGAGTCCTCTGATCAGGAGGGAGTCTGTAGGACATCCAGAGTCCTCTGATCAGGAGGGAGTCTGTAGGACATCCAGAGTCCTCTGATCAGGAGGGAGTCTGTAGGACATCCAGAGTCCTCTGATCAGGAGGGAGTCTGTAGGACATCCAGAGTCCTCTGATCAGGAGGGAGTCTGTAGGACATCCAGAGTCCTCTGATCAGGAGGGAGTCGGTAGGACATCCAGAGTCCTCTGATCAGGAGGGAGTCTGTAGGACATCCAGAGTCCTCTGATCAGGAGGGAGTCTGTAGGGCATCCAGAGTCCTCTGATCAGGAGGGAGTCAGAGTCCTCTGGTAGGACATCCAGAGTCCTCTGATCAGGAGGGAGTCTGTAGGGCATCCAGAGTCCTCTGATCAGGAGGGAGTCTGTAGGACATCCAGAGTCCTCTGATCAGGAGGGAGTCTGTAGGACATCCAGAGTCCTCTGATCAGGAGGGAGTCTGTAGGACATCCAGAGTCCTCTGATCGGAGAGTCTGTAGGACATCCAGAGTCCTCTGATCAGGATTTCTAGATAACCTGGCAGTTTGGGGAAAGTCTGAAGGACAGTCCAGGAGTCCTCTGATCAGGAGGGAGTCTTGTTCCATGCCTGATACTTGGTTCAGGGTCCAGAGTTTGATCAGGAGGGTTGGGGAAGGGATAGGATGGGTTAAGCTCTGACTTTGGAAGGTCTAGATGTTGTCTGTGGCTGTATTCAGCCGTGCTCAGGATCCCTCCGTTTAGAATCTGCTCTGATCAGTGGCTTTACTCTGGTGGTGACATCCAGAGTCCTCTGCTGAGCTGTCAGTGGCTTTACTGTGGTGGTGCTGAGTCACACGGACCTCAACCCCTGGCCTGTATAGCGCTCCATTCTTCCACGGTCTGAAATCCACGTCCATAGATAGAGAGAGATAAAGGTTAGAAACACCAGCAAGTTGTTATGAACAGTTGAGGCCACGTCTGTATTCTGTGTCTCAAGCACAGCATTACTGATAAAGAGAAAATGAGTGAAAAAGCTCGAACTTCAACCAGTGTTTTTTACAAGACCATATGAATCTCATCTATGAAGAGTCATACAATTGTTGTAAACAGTTGTAAACAGTTTTAAAGATGCAGTATAAAGTTGTTTTTGAAAAGTTTTTAAATTACACACTTAAAGTACTTGAAGTTTAAAGGAGCAGTCTGTCCTCCAGCCGTCTGTCCTCCAGCCGTCTGTCCTCCAGCCCTCTGTCCTCCAGCCGTCTGTCCTCCAGCCGCCTGTCCTCCAGCCGCCTGTCCTCCAGCCGCCTGTCCTCCAGCCGCCTGTCCTCCAGCCGCCTGTCCTCCAGCCGCCCTGATCCTCCAGTATGTTTTGTGGATTAGGTTCCCCTCCACATTATTCAGCAGGATACTAAACTGCCACTCCTTCACACAGCTGTTTTCTTCATGACAGAGGATAACTCCTACTGTTCCTGTTCAGAACGAATCTGACGTGCTACAAGGCAGGGTTATTTGGGATACCATTTGGGTGTTAAAATAACACTATTTTATCCATCAGCTTGTTGACCAATCAAGCACCTGAATATGACTGAATGTCACATTTTTATAATTGAACACGTTCATAAATGTGTTTTTTTTTCACAGTTATTACATATTTATTACACCATCACTCATATGTAATATCTAACAGCGATTCACCAGTTCGTTATGATGCTGGTCATGTTTTGTCTTACGTACATGAAGTTTAAACGAGTCAGACTCTGGGACGGTGTTGGTCAGGAAAAAGATCGCTGATGGATGCAGACAATGTTTTCCCCCAAAACATATCAAAATGATATCTGTGATATCTGATCCAGTAGCTATAACTATCTAGCTAGACGTTGTCCTCTAAAATACCTCTAATTTATAAGACAGTTTTTGTATTTGGTTGGTAATGGTCACATTAACTTTAGCTTCATGCAACAAGGCTAGGTAACTGGCTAGCTTGTTTACTTCAGTAATCTAGCTGGCCAGTTAAATTCATGAACAAGTGGCTGCCTAGCTAATACTTAGTCATTGCTAAGAATATTGAAAATGATTGCAGTTTCTGGTCATTGTTTTAAGGCTGGTTGCATTGCTTCCAGACAGGTACCAAGCTAAAGATAGCTAGCTGACGCGTTCAAAGTTTTTTTTAATTTGACATTTTGTTTGACGTGTAAATATGCAAACAGCGTTCTACAGGGTTATGATGCTGGTCAATTCCATTTCAACACAGCGTTCTATAGGGTTCAGACTCAATTCCATTTCAAACAGCGTTCTATGGATGCAGACAATTCCATTTCAAAACATTCATAGGGTTCTGTGATATCTTTCAACACAGCTATCTGTAGGGTTGTCGTCTAAAATAGCTCTAATTTATAAGACAGTTTCTGTATTTGGTTGGTAATTCCATTTCAACACAGCGTTCTGCTAGGTAACTGGCTAATTCCATTTCAACACAGCGTTATCTAGCTGGCCAGTTCAATTCCATTTCAACACAGCGCCTTCTAATAGGGTTAGTCATTCCATTTCAAAAATTGCAGTTTCTGGTAGGGTTAAGGCTCAATTCCATTTCAACACAGGTACCTCTATAGGGTTCGCTCAATTCCATTTGACTTTTCTATAGGGTTGTAATTCCATTTCAACACAGCGTTCTATAGGGTTCGGCTCAATTCCATTTCAACACAGCGTTCTATAGGGTTCGGCTCAATTCCATTTCAACACAGCGTTCTATAGGGTTCGGCTCAATTCCATTTCAACACAGCGTTCTATAGGGTTCGGCTCAATTCCATTTCAACACAGCGTTCTATAGGGTTCGGCTCAATTCCATTTCAACACAGCGTTCTATAGGGTTCGGCTCAATTCCATTTCAACACAGCGTTCTATACGGTTCGGCTGAATTCCATTTCCATTCAGGAAGTAAACGGAAATTCCAACTGTTTCTCATCGAGAAGCTTTGAGGAAAATTGGAATTGGCAGTTTACTTCCTGAGTTGAAATGGAATATATCCCAATCCTTCTGGCAGATTTTTACTTCTTCAGAAGACCAGGTTGATTTTGAGGACTTTCCACTACACAGTAGTAATCTAGTTTATGGGCGTAATAGATTGTTTGTGTGACGAGGCATGTTGTACACTAGCAGGTCTGGTGTATTTGCACAGAGCTGTCATGATGTCATCAGTCCAATCACACACCATTTATTACGACATTGTTATAGAACGCAAGGGACATCATTTAGCTTTCTGGTCGGCCGTAAATAACTTTACTTTCTGCGTAGATATTGGAATTGTACACCATTTGATGGATTTAAATATACAGGTCAGATAATTGTAAAAAAAGAAAAAAAGAAAGTGTTTTTAAACAAAGGAGAAATAAATAAATAGTTTTAGAATTTAGGCAAACACTCAATGCAGACATCAACTTGAACCGGATCTGTTCGGAATCAGGGAGAGGGAGACGGGGACACGTTCCAGATGTGTCACACAGCCCCGTGCAGTGTGTGTCACTCTGACAGAACCCGTCAACAATGAAAACCTGTGTGTGTTTTCACCCCGCTGCACGATACTCTGCATCCCACAACGACTCTGTCTCCTCACTGTTGACTGTTCTCTGCAACTATTGTCGATTTGACAAATTCTAACAAAACTGTTGTTAAACTTGTTTTTCCCCCATCTTCTTTCTGTTCTCTCTTCTCCTTTTCTCCTCCTTCTCTTCTTCTCCTTCTCTCTCCCTTTTTTCTCCTTCTCTCCTTCTCTCCTTCTCCTTCTCCTCCTCTTCTGTCCTTCTCCTCCTCTCTCCTTCTCCTCCTCTCTCCTTCTCTTCTCCTCTCTCCTTCTCTTCTTCTCCTCCTCTCTTCTTCTCCTCCTCTCTTCTTCTCTTCTTCTCCTCCTCTCTCCTTCTCTCTTCTTCTCTCTTCTTCTCTTCTTCTCCTCTCCTCCTTCTCTTCTTCTCCTCTCTCTCCTCTCTTCTCCTTCTTCTCCTTCTCTCTCCTTCTCTTCCTCTCTTCTCTCTTCTTCTCCTTCTCTTCTTCTCCTTCTCTCTCCTTCTCCTTCTCTCTCTTCCTTCTCTCTTCTTCTCCTCCTCTTCTTCTCCTCCTCTCTCCTCCTTTCTCTCTCCTTCTCCATCTCTCTTCTTCTCCTTCTCCTTCTCTTCTCTCTCCTCTCTTCTTCTCCTCCTCTTCTTCTCCTCTCTCTCCTTCTCTTCTTCTCCTCCTCTCTCCTTCTCTTCTTCTCCTCTCTTCTTCTCCTCCTCTTCTTCTCCTCCTCTCTCCTCCTTCTCTCTCCTTCTCCATCTCTCTTCTTCTCTTCTTCTCCTCCTTCTTCTCCTCCTCTTCTTCTCCTCCTCTCTCCTCCTTCTTCTCCTCTCTCTCCTTCTCCTTCTCTCTCCTTCTCCATCTCTCTTCTTCTCTTCTCTCCTCCTCCTCTTCTCCTCCTCTCTCCTTCTCTTCTTCTCCTCCTCTCTCCTTCTCTTCTTCTCTCCCTCCTCTTCTTCTCCTCCTCTCTCCTTCTCCTCCTCTCTCCTTCTCTTCTTCTCCTCCTCTCTCCTTCTCCTCCTCTCTCCTTCTCTTCCTTCACTCCGCAGATGGATGAGAAGTCAGTGAACTCTCTTTACTTCCTTTTTCTTTAATGTTAAATCATAGACTTCCTGTCAGTATCTGAGCTAGTGGTTAGTAATGATTAGTGAAGGTTTTTCTCTTAGCAGTAGTAACAGTAACAATGTTCAGCAGTCACATAGTTCAGCCATAACATAGTTCATTAATTCTTTATCTAACAGTATGTCTCTCATTCTCCTGTCATTTGTTGTTCCCTCTGTCTTCTACTACTCTCCTCTTCCTCCTGCCCTCCCTCCCTCCCATTCTCCTCCTCTCTCCCTCCCTCCCTCCCTCCCTCCCTCCCTCCCTCCCTCCCTCCTCCCTCCCTCCCTCCCTCCCTCCCTCCCTCCCTCCCTCCTTCCCTCCCTCCCTCCTCCCTCCCTCCCTCCTCCCTCTCCCCCTCCCTCTCCCCCCTCCCTCTCATCCTCCTGCACCCCCTCTTATTTTCTCTTCTCATCCTCTTCCTCTCCTCCTCTCCTGTCCTTCCTCCTCCTCTCTCATCTTCTCCTCTTCCTCCTGCCCTCTCTCCCTCTCCTCTTCCTCCTGCCCTCCCTCTTTCCACTCTCCTCCTCCCTCTCCTCTTCCTCCTGCCTCTTCTCCCTTATCTTCTTCATCCCTGCCCCATCTACTCCTCTTCCTCCTCCCCCCTGCAGAGATGATCAAGCTTTCTATGACCACCAGATTTACCAACACGAGAAGTAAGAGACAGATGCATTGTGGTCCAACCTATTGGGGGCGGCAGGGTAGCCTAGTGGTTAGAGCGTTGGACTAGTAACCTTCGAGTTCCCCCTGAGCTGACAAGGTACAAATCTGTCGTTCTCCCCTGAACAGGCAGTTAACCCACTGTTCCTAGGCTGTCATTGAAAATAAGAATGTGTTCTTAACTGACTCTGCCTGGTTAATTAAAGTTAAAATTAAAATAAATTAAATTTGACCCTGGTCATGTAGAGGGGAGCCATGTAGAGGGGACATATTCACGGTGTTAGAGGGGGACATGTTGACACGGTGTTAGAGGGGGACATGTTGACACGGTGTTAGAGGGGGACATGTTGACACGGTGTTAGAGGGGGACTCCGGTGTTAGAGGGGGACATGTTGACTCGGTGTTAGAGGGGGACATGTTGACACGGTGTTAGAGGGGACATGTTGACACGGTGTTAGAGGGGACATGTTGACACGGTGTTAGAGGGGACATGTTGACACGGTGTTAGAGGGGACATGTTCACGGTGTTAGAGGGGGACATGTTGACACGGTGTTAGAGGGGGACATGTTCACGGTGTTAGAGGGGACATCCTGACACGGTGTTAGAGGGGACATGTTCCGGTGTCTTATAGTAGTGTGTCAATATAGTATGGATGGAACGTTGAGCTTGTACTATGCATGGTCCGTTTAATGTTATATTAACATTGTGGTGACGTTGGGGTGTGTCAGTATCTGAGCTAGTGGTTAGTAATGATTAGTGAAGGTTTATTCTGTTGCAGTACTAACAGTAACAATGTTCAGCAGTCACATAGTTCATTAATTCTTTATCTAACAGTATGTTATGTTCGTTGTTCATTCTACTGTGCATGGTCCCTGTCATTGTTGTTCCCGGTTTGTTATCTGGAACGTCTTCTACTACATGGTCCCTCTTCGTTATATTAACATTGTGGTGACGCGTTGGGGTGTGTACTAGGCCGGTTTGTTATGTTAACGTTGTTCCTGAGCGTGTACTGTGCATGGTCCAACGTTATATTAACATTGTCCCTAGGCACGGTTTGTTATGTTAACGTTGTTGGAACGCTGAGCGTGTACTGTGCATGGTCCCTCAACGTTATATTCCCTCCCTCCCTCCCTCCGTGTACTGTGCATGGTCCCATATTAACATTTCCCTCCCTCCCTCGTTGGGGTGTGTACTAGGCACGGTTTGTTATGTTAACGTTGTTGGAACGTTGAGCGTGTACTGTGCATGGTCCGTTTAACGTTATATTAACATTGTGGTAACGTTGGGGTGTGTACTAGGCACGGTTTGTTATGTTAACGTTGTTGGAATGTTGAGCGTGTACTGTGCATGGTCCGTTCAACGTTATATTAACATTGTGGTAACGTTGGGGTGTGTACTAGGCACGGTTTGTTATGTTAACGTTGTTGGAACGTTGAGCGTGTACTGTGCATGGTCCGTTTAATGTTATATTAACATTGTGGTGACGTTGGGGTGTGTACTAGGCACGGTTTGTTATGTTAACGTTGTTGGAACGTTGAGCGTGTACTGTGCATGTTCCGTTCAACGTTATATTAACGTCATATTAACGTTGGGGTGTGTACTAGGCACGGTCTGCGGGTGGATGGCATCCCCATGTTCATCCCCAACGACCCCCCATGTTCATCCCCAACGACCGCAGCAAGAAGAGGCTGATCGAGGACACTCAGGACTGGCAGCCCCGCACAGGCACGACCCAGTCCCGCTCCTTCCGCATGCTGGCCCAGCGCACAGGCACGACCCAGTCCCGCTCCTTCCGCATGCTGGCCCAGCGCACAGGCACGACCCAGTCCCGCTCCTTCCGCATGCTGGCCCAGCGCACAGGCACGACCCAGTCCCGCTCCTTCCGCATGCTGGCCCAGCTCACAGGCACGACCCAGTCCCGCTCCTTCCGCATGCTGGCCCAGCTCACAGGCACGACCCAGTCCCGCTCCTTCCGCATGCTGGCCCAGCTCACAGGCACGACCCAGTCCCGCTCCTTCCGCATGCTGGCCCAGCTCACAGGCACGACCCAGTCCCGCTCCTTCCGCATGCTGGCCCAGCTCACAGGCACGACCCAGTCCCGCTCCTTCCGCATGCTGGCCCAGCTCACAGGCACGACCCAGTCCCGCTCCTTCCGCATGCTGGCCCAGCTCACAGGCACGACCCAGTCCCGCTCCTTCCGCATGCTGGCCCAGCTCACAGGCACGACCCAGTCCCGCTCCTTCCGCATGCTGGCCCAGCTCACAGGCACGACCCAGTCCCGCTCCTTCCGCATGCTGGCCCAGCTCACAGGCACGACCCAGTCCCGCTCCTTCCGCATGCTGGCCCAGCGCACAGGCACGACCAAAGTCCCGCTCCTTCCTCATGCTGGCCCAGCTCACAGGCACGACCCAGTCCCGCTCCTTCCGCATGCTGGCCCAGCTCACAGGCACCGACTACAGTGAGTCAGTGGTCGAGAGAGAGAAGACCCTCTTCAACATTAAAAATATCAACAAATTGGCGAGAGCACTAGAACAGTCTGCAGCACCCGGGCCTGACCTTACTGGACTTGGAAATCAAATGTCTCCTGTTTGCTGGTGATCTGGTGCTTCTGTCCCCAACCAAGGAGGGCCTACAGCAGCACCTAGATCTGCCCCCAACCAAGGAGGGTCTACAGCAGCACCTAGATCTGCCCCCAACCAAGGAGGGTCTACAGCAGCACCTAGATCCGCCCCCAACCAAGGAGGGTCTACAGCAGCACCTAGATCCGCCCCCAACCAAGGAGGGTCTACAGCAGCACCTAGATCTGCCCCCAACCAAGGAGTGTCTACAGCAGCACCTAGATCTGTCCCCAACCAAGGAGTGTCTACAGCAGCACCTAGATCTGTCCCCAACCAAGGAGTGTCTACAGTCTACAGCAGCACCTAGATCTGTCCCCAACCAAGGAGTGTCTACAGCAGCACCTAGATCTGTCCCCAACCAAGGACTGTCTACAGCAGCACCTAGATCTGTCCCCAACCAAGGAGGGTCTACAGCAGCACCTAGATCTGTCCCCAACCAAGGAGTGTCTACAGCAGCACCTAGATCTGTCCCTAACCAAGGAGTGTCTACAGCAGCACCTAGATCTGTCCCCAACCAAGGACTGTCTACAGCAGCACCTAGATCTGTCCCCAACCAAGGAGTGTCTACAGCAGCACCTAGATCTGTCCCCAACCAAGGAGGGTCTACAGCAGCACCTAGATCTGTCCCCAACCAAGGAGGGTCTACAGCAGCACCTAGATCTGTCCCCAACCAAGGAGGGTCTACAGCAGCACCTAGATCTGTCCCCAACCAAGGAGTGTCTACAGCAGCACCTAGATCTTTCCCCAACCAAGGAGGGTCTACAGCAGCACCTAGATCTGTCCCCAACCAAGGAGGGTCTACAGCAGCACCTAGATCTGTCCCCAACCAAGGACTGTCTACAGCAGCACCTAGATCTGTCCCCAACCAAGGAGTGTCTACAGCAGCACCTAGATCTGTCCCCAACCAAGGAGGGTCTACAGCAGCACCTAGATCTGTCCCCAACCAAGGAGGGTCTACAGCAGCACCTAGATCTGTCCCCAACCAAGGACTGTCTACAGCAGCACCTAGATCTGTCCCCAACCAAGGAGGGTCTACAGCAGCACCTAGATCTTCTGCACAGATTTTGTCAGACTTGTGCCCAGACAGTGAATCTCAGTAAGACAAAAATAGTTGTTTAAAAAAAATGTCCAGTAGCCAAGACAACAATTACAAATTTAAAAATAGACACTGGCTGCCCTAGAGCACATAAAGAATAACACCTACCTCAGCCTAAACATCACCACCACAGGTAACTTCCACAAGGATTTGAAGGATCTAAGAGACAAGGCACGAAGTGCCTTCTACACCATCAAAAGGAACCTAAAACTCTTCATCCCAATTAGGATCTGGCACAAAATACTTCAATCTGTTATTGAACCCATTGCCCAGAATGGTTGTGAGGTCTGGGGTCTACTAACCAACCAACATTCACAAAACCCACCACAAATCCCTCACCTACAGAGGGATATACATGGAGATGAATCTCCTCAGCCAGCTGGTGCTGGGGCTCTGTTCACAAACAGACCCCACAGAGCCCCAGGACAGAAAACACATTTAAACTAAACCATATTATGAGGAAGCAAAAAGATAACAATTTTACATACTGGAAAGGATCAACCAAAAAACTGAGCAAACTCGAATGCTATTTGGCCCTAAACAGAGAGTACACATTGGCAGAATACCTGACCACTGTGACTGACCCAAACTTGAGGAAAGCTTTGACTATGTACAGACTCAGTGAGCATAGCCTTGCTATTGAGAAAGGCTGCCGTAGGCAGACCTGACTCTCAAGAGAAGACAGGCTATGTGCTCACTGCCCACAAAATGAGGTGGAAACTGAGCTGCACTTCCTAACCTCCTGCCCAATGTATGACCATATTAGAGAGACATATTTCCCTCCGATAACACAGACCCACAAAGAATTAGAAAATGAATGAAACATGGATAAACTCCCATATCTGTTCGGCGAAATACTGCAATGTGCCGTCACTGCAGCAAGATGTGTGGCCTGTTGCCACGAGAAAAGGGCAACCAGTGGAGAACAAACAACATTGTAAATAGAAAATATATTTATCTTCCCTTCCACACTTCAACTACTTGAACATTGTTACAATACTGTACATAGACAATAATATACCATTTGACATTTCTCTATTCTTTAAAACATGTAAGTGTAGTTGAGAGAAAGGTGTCAGTGGTCCAAAGAGGACGAGAAGCCCAGGAGATAGGGAGAGAATGTTTACACGGGGCCCCAGATGGGACATGAGGCCCAGGAGAGAGGGAGAGAATGTTTACACAGGGCCCCAGATGGGACATGAGGCCCAGGAGAGAGGGAGAGAACGTTTACACGGGGCCCCAGATGGGACATGAGGCCCAGGAGAGAGGGAGAGAACGTTTACACGGGGCCCCAGATGGGACATGAGGCCCAGGAGAGAGGGAGAGAATGTTTACACAGGGCCCCAGATGGGACATGAGGCCCAGGAGAGAGGGAGAGAACGTTTACACGGGGCCCCAGATGGGACATGAGGCCCAGGATAGAGGGTATCTTAACATCGGGGCCCCAGATGGGACATGAGGCCCAGGAGAGAGGGTGTTTCCCACGGGGCCCCAGATGGGACATGAGGCCCAGGAGAGAGGGAGACAACGTTTCAAGAGGGCCAGATGGGACAAGAGGCCCAGGAGAGACAGCCTGTGT